>NC_142938.1:29076490-29213990 GCF_046866305.1 Octopus bimaculoides | reverse complement strand
AACCTGGCCGTAAAAATCATAATATTCCGAAAGTCTGTTTTTCCAGTTTCCAGTATGGGGTGGTGAGGCACAAAGAATAACATTTACTGCATTTTTGACTTTGAGAAGAAAATAGTTTTATAAATGTTCACTATCTAACAAAAATACATCGGCTAAGCAAATGAGCATTAAAAACACTAAAATATTCAGAACACTATTTCAGAAAATTACCTCCGTTCTCTTGAAGCATATAAAAGACAAATTTAGATGGATCAAAATGAGTAAAGATAAGGCAAATTTGTCTCTTCAATTCTCCAGAATTACATTTGACAAAAAACTTATATACATTAATATCTTGGTCACATGAAAGGGAATCATGGAAAAATGGTATAATATGAAATTAACGAATCTTGACTAAATCAAAAGACTCATCATAAAATAGTCTCTTCACGATCTGCTGGAGTGATTCTATGCAGAATTCTGGTTTAAGCATCCCATATAATTGGGGGCTATTTTTGAGAACTGTTCGCCACTCGTCGGTGTATCTGAACAAGACGTCCATATTTGTTTCATTTTCTCCGTTTTGTGCGTTTGTCCACCCTTAGATTTCTACTGAAGCAACAAACAGGCAATGAAGGCAAATGAAGCCCTCACCAGAAAACACGTTATGCTTAAAATAACAGCGAACGGTCTGGTACACAGAAATATGTTATTAGGACGACTTATCTGTTGCATACAATTTTTTTTCACTTTAAGTAAATTCCCGGGTAAACGTTTCGGATCTTTCTGATTTGACGGGCAACACTTTTCATTTATGTTTTATGTAGTGTTTTTGGTACCGAAACACTTTCAAACTTCGTATACTTGTATATTTTGTGTTATAGAACAGATAAAATTTTTGTATTCGAAGTTATTTCATGTTAAAAATTGTTTTATTTCGATAATTTCAACCAATCACTAACGTCTATTCAGTTGAATACAGTTACTGCTGTGGCGGTGTATATGGTATTAATCCCTAAGGGGAAAAAGCCATCAAAATACTTGAATATTGCCTGCACTTGTTATTGGAGCTGGCAGAATTATTAATGCATCTCCACCAAGTGCTTCATTTCCTAGAAATAGCAGCCAAATCTTCTTCAAATCAAACTCTACCATCATTTAGAAAATGTGTTGCTCAGTACACAGTACATAGAAAATTAGCGAAAAATTGTTGAACAGATTTCCAACAAATTCGGCAAAAATAATCAGTGGGTGAGTGGTTTGAAACGAGATTAACTTCAAACATACATAAATACAAACACAGATACGCACAGCGTAATTTATTATATAAACAATATATGCGTATAAATTACCATTTTTCTGTAATTTTGTCTGCTTCAAAAGAAAACAAACCAAAAAAACGGAAGGGAATAACATTCTTCTCACCGGCAAAAATAATTGTTTACAAAAACAGCAGTAACTGTATTCGGCTGAATAGACGTCAGCGATTGGTTGAAATTACAGAAATACGACAACTTTAACATGAAATAACTTGCGATGTACAATTTTTTGTTAAGAAAGCTTAGAGAAAAAATTGTTTTATATGACACATTCTACCAGTACCCCAAGTTTGAAAGTGTTTCGTTAAGAAAGCAAGTGTTGCCCGTCAAATCAGAAAGATCCAACGTTTCTAATATAAAGGCAAGCGACACCAGAAGCAAAAATAAGGAATATACACGCACAGTTAAATATAGAAGTGTAAAGCATAATTTATTACATAATCACTATAATAAACATGGTGTTGAATGGAATAATTCCCCGTTTGAACTTTTTTAATTGCATATATATGTGTGTGTGTGCGCCCGTGTGTGTGTGTGTGTGTGGTAGAAATCTACGGATACACAAACGCACAAAACGGTGAAAATGAAACAAATACGGACGACTTGTTCAGAAACACCCACGAGTGGGGAACAATTCTCCAAAATAGCTCCCCCAAAATTCCTATGTCCTCGGAATCTACATAGTCCGAGGTATATTTGTAGGGAATTTCATTAAAAAATATCCATTTTCTTGAAAGTTAACACGAATTGAAGTGGACTCCGGTGTGAATTGAAGTGCACTTTTGGACTATGTAGATTCCGAGGACATAGGAATTTGCGGGGAAAACAATTGGGGGCTATTTTTGAGAATTGTTCCCCACTCGTGGGTGTTTCTGAACAAGTCGTCCATATTTGTTTCATTTTCACCGTTTTGTGCGTTTGTGCATCCTTATATTTCTACCACATACACACACACACACACACACACACACACACACACACACGCACGCACACACACAGATGTATATATATATATATTATATATATATATATATATATATATATATATATATATATATATATATATATATATATATATATAATTTAAAAAGTTCAGACGGGGAATTATTCCATTCAATATCATATTTATTATAGAGATTATGTAACAAATTATGCTTTACACTTCTGTATTTAACTGTGCGTGCATATTCCTTATTTTTGTTTCTGGTGTCGTCTGCCTTTCTATTAGAAACGTTTACCTGGGAATTTACTTAAAGTGAAAAGGAAATTCTATGCAACAAATAAGTCGTCTTAATAACATATTTCTGTGTATCAGACCTTTAGCTAAAACACTTTCCCCCGAAAAATTTGTATATTAGAAATCTACATGATATAACACATATTCGTAGATAATTTCATTAAAAAAAATCTTTTTTTTCTGAAAGTTATGACCATCCAAAGTCGGTGGTGGAGACCCTTCAAAATGACATTTCTGTCTCCTTTTAGTAATTTTTTGTTTTCTTTCTTTCATTTTCTTTTTTTTTTCTTTTATTCGCTGTGTTCTTGTATTTCATTTTATCATTTTTTGGCATTTTCTTTTTTGTTTTATTACCAGCTCTTCTGCTATATTGCTACACTTTTCGTCAATTTACATAAAATATTCTCCTTCACAGGAAATAATTTACGTCTTCTCTCTGGAGTTCGAAGACACAAAGCAAAGCCATGATTAGTAATTGATAAAATATGCTCTTATGAACTAGTCTTGTTTCAAGAAGATTCGATAAGTAATATAATCGATAAAAAAAATGTATCAAATCATTCATAGCAAATTTTTGGATAAGCAGTACCGTGTCAAACATAGCACATAAAAAAAATATAGCATAAAGATATTAAACAGGCAATAAAAAATAAGCATTAATCAGATTAAATAACAAAAAGTATACATACATGCACACATACATACACACATGCATACATACATGCATGTGTGTATATATGTATGTGTGTGTGTGTATACATGCGTGTGTGTGCGTTTATGTGTGTGTGCATATGCTTTTTGATATTTAATTTCATGGTCTTGTTTCACGAAGAGTTCTTCAAATTTTCACCTATGTTAAATTCCTATCCCCACATAATGTAATATATTGGCGTAAGAGTAGCTGTATGGTAAGTAGCTTGCTTACGAACCACATGGCTCCGGGTTCAGTCCCACTGCATGGCACCTTCGGAAAGTGTCTTCTACTATAGACTCGGGCCGACCAAAGCCTTGTGAGTGGATTTGGTAGACGGAAACTGAAAGAAGCCCGTCGTGTGTATATATATATATATATATATGTGCGTGTGTGTGTGTGTGTGTGTGTGTGTGTGTGTGTGTGTGTGTGTGTGTGTGTGTGTGTGTGTGTATGTATGTGTGTATATGTATATGTTTGTGTGTCTGTGTTTGTCCCCCAACATCGCTTGACAACTGATGCTAGTGCGTTTACGTCCCCGTTACCTAGCGGTTCGGCAAAAGAGACCGATGAAATAAGTACTAGGCTTACAAAGAATAAGTCCTGGGGTTGATTTGTTCGATTAAAGGCGGTGCTCCAGCATGGCCACAGTCAAATGACTGAAACAAGTAAAAGAGTATGAAACGTAAAAAGCCACACAGTTGAAATGAACAAAATACAGAAAACGTTATTGATATGTCGGGTAGGTCACTACATACGTTTCAATAATCAATAATCGATAAATAACAAAAAGCATACACATGTACATACATATATACACACATGCATACATACATGCATATATATGTGTTTGCGTGTGCGTGTATACATACATACATATATATATATATATATATATATATATATATATATATATATATATATATATATATATATATATATATATATAGGTTTAATTTGTGTATACAAATTTAATTCGCGGTCCATGGGAAGAGCCGTTTTAACGATGCGTCCTGCCCAACTCTTCGAAACGCCGGTGTTAAAATGGGGGTAGCTGATGAAGGAAAATGTTTTCTATGTGGCTTGTGTGTTTTCTGTACTCTGGTTATTATTATTTTCTTGTCTACGTTTTGTTTGCAATGTCCTGTACCCAGATATGCACCTATATATACAGGTAGACGTAGGTATGCACATACCTGTACGTATATATGCATATACTCATTCATTATTTGTTTTATATATACATACTACATATATATATTTGCTTTTTGTTATTTAATCTCATGGGCAGACTTGTGTAGATAGAAAAACTGGACAAAAGGGAAATCAGTTGTAGTGTACACGAAAGAAAACTGCGCTGGTATAGACATGTGATTCATATGGATGGGGACATGTATATAAACAAATGCCAATGTTGAGGTCATTTGCGGAAAAGGTTTTTTCTCAGTAGCCGAAACCGTTACACTTAGCATGCATCCCTCATCTCTAATACTGTTTCCTTCATTCACACTTTACATTGCCCCCACCCCACATGACACACCAATTCACCACACTTCCACTACCATACATCTCTCAACCACTCTATGCACGCCTGCTGTCTCTCTTTCTCCTTTTCTCACAATCTTACAACCTATCAAATCATCTCTCTTTCTCTCAGTCTGCCTGTATGTCTCTCCCTCTCTCTCTTTCACTTTATCTCTCTCTCTCTCTCTCTCTCTCTCTCTCTCTCTCTCTCTCTCTCTCTCTCATTCTCTCCCTTTCTTTCCCTGTGTACCATATCAACATTACTATTCTGCTACTCTTCCCCCTCCCCACGCCATGCATAATTGGTCAACCTCACCCCTTATCCACCATTCACTACGTCATCCACCACCCTACACAATCTCTTCCACCCCTACGTAACCACTCAACACTTCTTCTTTCATTATATTCACTCCCTAAAGCGGCGAGCTGGCAGAATCGTTAGCACGCCGGGCGAAATGCTATTACGTTCTGAGTTCAAATTCCGCCGAGGTCGACTTTGCCTTTCATCCTTTTGGGGTCGATAATCTCCTTGTTTGTTCCCTCTGTGTTTAGCCCCTTGTGGACAATAAAGAAATAAGAAACGTTAGCACGCCGACCGAAATGCTTACTGGTATTTCTGAGTTCAAATTCCACCGAGTTCGACTTTGCCATTCATCCTTTCGTGGTCGATAAATTAATTTACCACTTGCGTACTGGGTTCGATCTAATCGACTGACCCTCTACTCAAAAATTTCGGGCCCTGTGCCTAGAGTTGAAAAGAATTATATTCACTCTCTTCCTTCCCATTACTCATTCTCCCATTCGCTTTTGCTAGCTCTACCGTTCTACTGCTTCCATTCGCTTCTACTCACCTTTTACTTTGAGAGTAGACACAGGCACTCCATCACCACTATCTTATCTCTTCCCCACTCCTCTCACTCACCTTCACCCAATCTCATAAAATATGAATACTCATGTGGTTTCACTACATCAAGAAGCCTGTTCTGTTCTGCCTCCTTTCGTCTTACTTTCACTTCTCATCTTTTAGCATAAAACCCGCCTCTCTCCAGGTTATCATTTTCCAGCTGCATTTTCATCTCACTAGTGCACGTGGCACGAAAAAGAGCGGTCAGTACACACTATAAAGGTGTTTTCGTTAGGAAGGGCATTTGCGTTAGGAAACCATGCTAAAACAGATAGAAGCGCATGATTCAATCCTTGGGTCTCGTAGTAGCTGTTAAATCCTCTAACTCATGCCAGCATAGAACATGAACGCTTATGATGATTATTATGATGATGATGTTCATGATAATAATCATGATAATTATCATGATAATCATGATAACGATATAAAGAAAAAATACATGAGCTCATCTATTAATATGTGTAGGTAAGAAGTGTTTAAACAGCAACGATTTCGGTTCCGTTCTTTGATATGGCAATGCAAACAGAATTCAAATTTCAACGATGTGAAATTAGACGTGAGGTAAAGGTGAAAAGGACATTAATTCTGATTTGATTATTGGACAAATGAGATTAATATTTCTGATTTTTAATTATAAGAGTGACAGTGAGGTGGCTGTGCAAATATTGAGAATAAACTTATATTATCAATGAATTGTAAAGGCTGTGAAACAATTAGTAAATTAATGAAACAGTTATATAGGGCATGGGTAGGCTCATTACATGAGACAAACGGCTGCATTATGTTGCAATATTTTTCTTCATATCATCAGATATGGATATACAAAAAAAAAAGACAAAGTATGCTTCCTGGGTTATTGCAGTTAGAACTTGATTTACATAAATCAAACAAAAAAAAAATATGATTTACATATTTGAGCTTACCAAAACATATTTTAGTCAATCTTCGTTTTCTTCTTGCAAAAAATAGTTCAACATTTTGTCCCAATTACACAGGTCAAATATATCAAAAGTAATGTTACTCCAAATATAGGAAATTCGTACAATTGACTCTCTTGACAAGGAGATTTTAGACGTTCTCCACCATATTTCAAGACGAGATCAATATAGTGGGCTGAATTCTTCGCTTTATATTCGGGCCGAGAGTGAAATATTTCACCAGATCTTTTAATTTTCTAAGAATATTTTAGTTTCCGTCAGTTCATTTATTTTCTCTATTAGTTCTTCTGGAGTAAAGTTATATATATCTAGGAACAAACCATATCCTTCATTGGTCACCAGAGTTATAATGCTGGTTTCCAAATAAGGATATTCCCAGCATTGGCACACCATGGAACAAAGCTTCACACTGGCCACTATTTACACAATGAGTAAGAAATAATTTAGTTTTAGGAAGACCAATCAGATCATTTTGTGGTACTCAATCACTTATATAGAAATATACATATATTCCAATGAGAAAATGATGTTTTGTTTGTTTCAATGCGTTTTGTATATTACTGCCAAATGACTCTACAACTATTCCTTTCGTAGACACATTTACGAATTTCATTAATTCATACTTCAAAAGCAACAAACGTTTTGTAGCCAGACCATCAACGTACCTTATGTTTGGAAGTTGTAGTAGCGGATGATCTAGAAGTATATCCTTTTCAATAAGAAAAACTTGTGCCTGATGTAGAACATCTGCGAATGAAATAGATTTGTCTTTCGCATATAGTTTAACGCTGTGTGAAGGTGCACCAATACGAGGAATGGTTAGTCTATGATGGCAGCCAAAGCACTTATTATCTTTTTTGAATATATCATCTTGCTCGATGATCCGACGAAACTGTTTGAGAAAACACTCCAAATCATTGGAATGCGATGAAGACTAGGAAGTATCTCAGATCCTCTGAGAACAAATGGAACTGACAATTGATATGATGCTATTGTAAGAAAATTTGCCGCAAATAGACCATTAATAACAGCTAAACTGGCATTAACCGCTCGCAATGATTCGATCCATTTCTCATCCTTTAGAATTCTAACACATATCAGAGGAACCAAAGTGAACACACTTCTTATCACATGTATTTGTTTTGATGTTATTTTCTGTTGTGCGTCAGAAAAGGTTTTACTAAATTCTGTGATCTCGACCATTTGAAGGATATTTATGTTTTGCTCATTTTGGAAAGTTTTAGTGAGATTTTATTATTTAGTATAAAATAGTTATTGTGTTCACACTTTGATAATTCGTTTGCTACAGAAGTCATTGGATTTACGAGGCTATAGAAAGGTAAAATATTTTTACCATTAACTATCGGTAAAAAAAAAATAACATTGTATAGCGCCGATATACTGATGAACATATTCTTCATTTTCCCCTGAATTTCTGGCCTCACAAAATAAACAGATTAAGTAAGGTAAACTGTAATTATTACTTAAAGGATAATATTGTGGTTATGTATTGGAATTTCCAATTAATTTTTTTTTTTTTTTACTTGTTTCAGTTATTAGACTGCGGTCATGCTGTGACACTGCCTTGACGAACATTTAATCGAACGAATGGACCACAGAACTTACTATTTTTAAAGTAAGGTACTTATTCCATAGGTCACTTTTACCGACCCGCTATATTAAGTCAACCAAACGAAAAGTAAAAAAGACAGTGGTCACAGTTGAAGTCTCTTTTTCGCATGAAAGCTGTCCTCTGATAAACATAAACAACTTTTATGACTGTCTGCCCACGCTATACTATGACACACTATGCCTGTGGATTAACTTTGAACACACCAACGAAAACTACAAAGAGTTTTGTTCAAAATGAGTCAAGCCTATCAAAATTAAAACTGCAACAAAGCATTTAAACCTTCACTTAGTAATTGATATAAGCGGATTCTTCTCTATACGAAAATGACATAACAAGTTGCAGGAAATCTTAACAATTTCGTCGAGGAAAACAGAGTGGAAGGAGACGGAAATATTGTACAATAAAATATAACAGCTAGTAAGGGCTTAAAATGAATATATTTATTACAAAATGAATAAGCAATTTATTAGAAATTTTGATAAACAGAACAGATTAAACATCTTCTTTTGATTATAAGAAAAATAATGGCCCTGTACTTTGACACGTGTTGTTTTCAGTGAAAGTGTTTATGTTTAATACGGAGATTCTATAAAATGTTTCAAGCAAAAAGAAAATACAATAAACTATATGACGTAAATCTTTAAAATCTACACCACATAAATATATCTACAGAAAATTTCCAAATTTCAATTGATTTTTTTTAAAATAAAATGTTTTTAACCTTCATTTACATACACCAAAAATCTGCCGTGATTTTTTTACATTGTTTGAAATTATCAAAGAAATTATTTTAGTCAGTCTTCGTTTTTTTCTTGCAACAAAACGAGAAACATTTTTTCACACTTAGATATATTAAATATATCAAAAATAATATTGCAGCAAATATAGGAACCAATACATCGATCATTAAAAATTCATACAATCGACTCTCTTGACATGGAGATTTTAGATATTCTCCACCGTATTTCAAGATGTGATCAATATGGCGGGTTGATTTGACCTAAAAAAAAGAAAAGATTTAGAAAGACATATGAATAAATTTGTGATTATATATTCGAATGATATTTGCGATGAAAAGAAAGCAACTTGTGTCTTATGACTGTCTGACCTCATCAATGCCAAAGATATGGTAGCAAATCTGTATAGTAACTTCGACACACTAACCAATTTATTTAGAGCTTTATTAGAAATGGTTCATGTATATATTTTTAAACAGCAACAAAGCACATAACTACCTTAGTACTAATTAATATGACCATAGAATTAATAGAACCATATTTCTGTACAAATACAGAAATATATATATCAAATGATGCTTCTGGATCAGAAGCATAAATATATACAAACCTCATACATAGATGCATGCGCGTGCATATATACATTGATATACGTAAATGTGTACATTAGATAAATAGATAGATAGATAGATAGATAGATAGATAGATAGATAGATAGATAGATAGATAGATACATACATACATACATACATACATACATACATACATACATACATACATGCTGAGATTCCCTTCGGTCATGACTGACCATGGAATTGCACCTAGAAAGTTACCCACCCGGGCACAGGTCCAGGCAAGGGTGTTTATGGAAGACTAGCAGTCACCCATACATACCGGTCTCCCCTCTCCACGCCACCAATGTTATCCAAGGGAAAGGCAAAGACCGATACAGCTTGGTACCTCTGACGTCGCAACTCATTTCTACAGTTGAGTGAAATAAAGTGTCTTGCTCAAGAACACAACACGCAGCTCGGTCCGGGATTCGAACTCACAACCTCACGATCGTAAGCTCGACGCTAACCACTGAGCCATGTGCTTTCACATACACACATACATGCATACATACATACATATATACATACATACATACATACATACATACATACATACACACACACACGCATATATACGTTAGCATAAATGCATATGTAATTATATACATATATGTGGGGGGTGTATGTATGTATATATATATATACATACATACATACAATTTTCAACATCTATTATCTTATGTCAAAATAACATTTCTGTCTCTTTTTAGTAATTCTTCGTTTCTTCTTTTTTTCTTTTTTACTTTAATTCACTTTGTTCTTGGAGTTCATTTTACCAATTTTCGGCATTATGTTTTTCGTTTTATCACCTGCTCGTCTGATATATTGCTACTCTTCTTTTCGGTTTACATAAATTATGTTGTTATATGGTTGTTGGGAAAAGAGGGAAAATTATAAACCACACTATCAACTACTCCATCAACGATTGACTGTTTCCTATATATCTGACGAATAATGTTATAATGTTATTATAGAGATTATGTAATAAATTATGCTTTACACTTCTATGTTATAGGTGAATAAAAACATATCTTACAATAGCACCTGTAAGAAAACACCTGTCACTAAAGAATATTACAGCCGAATGAACAAAATTTTGACCTCAGAATTCTCTGCATTCAATAAAACAGTGGCCCACAATGTGTTTGTGGTGCTAGTACTCATACCCACATTTTGGCAGCTTGATTGGACATTTGATGAGATCCGAGCCATTGATGTCAAAACCCGAAAAATACTGACAAGCACAAATAATTTCTTTCCACATAAATAGTGACGTAGACTGCTTGTAACTAAAACGATAACAAGGCGTCAGAGGCTTAACAGCGATCCAAAATACATTTGACTTTTGTATCATATCCCTTCGGCAACATCCTTTAACCATCAAGTGTCGAAATGCATCCCTTGATCAAGTTTGCATACATGAGGTTGATAACATCATACGAGTTGGAAGGTAGCTCACTGAGCAACGCTCTTTGATAACATAGAATACATGACCAAAGAAGTCGCACGACTCCACCGCAACGTATCATCAGATGAAACGATGAGCCTGTATGAGCAGAAGACCATGCATATATATGTTAGTAGAAAGCTCCAAGATGATACTAACACTAATCATCAAAGCAGTCTATCATGGACCAATAGTAGGATTACTACTTCTTACTTTGAAGGGAATGCGTTTGCAATCAGGGAAAAGGAACATCAACCAAGTTCCCGATGCACAAAAGGGATAGAGGTGCAAGAAAAGCAGTAAAATATGACAACCGATGCAGACTTTGTGGAATTAACACCAAAGATATCACCGACATCATAAGCAGTTGTCTGAAAATTTCATCACGGTATCATCTACCGATGAGACATGATGCTGCAGCTGGGGCATTATAATGAAATGTTTTATAAGGCTGGAAAGATAACAACAAGTTGATCAGATATAGGTGGAATTTTTCAATTCTTCAAAACGTACTTAGACATATGTTTACAACCCCTGAAAATTTCAGACCTAGAGTTCAGTGATGAGTTAGGGATCTTGGATCTGAAAAGGAGCTGAGTTCTTTCAGCTGAACATATTTTACATTTATTTGGTCCATTAAAATAAGTGTGGATTTTTCAATTACCTTTCACTTAATCACATGTGGTGTTGCATTAGATATCAAACCCCATACGTGACTATCCAACTCAGTAATGAATAGCAAAGCAATTTTTAATTTCTCCTTCTTAGCCACCCCATGCCCTCCAGCTGCCTCTCTCTCCCCTTTCCCTACACTCTTACAACCTGTCAAATCATCACTTTCTCTAACCGCCTTTCTCTCTCTAACTTTCTCTCTCTTTCTCGCTTCCTTACCTTGTATACCGAACCAATATTACTGTTCTGCTGCTCTTCCCCTCCCCACCGCCATGCATAATTGGTCACCCTCACCCTTTATCCACCATTTACTACAGCATTCACCACGCTTCCCAATTTCTTCCACCCTTTTATGAACACTCAACGTTTCTTCTTTCATTATAGTCACTCCCTTCCTTCTCATTACTCATTCTCCCATTCACTTTTGCTAGATCTACCGTTCTGCTGCTTCCATTCACTTTTACTCACCTTTTACTTTGAAAGAAGACACGGGCAACCCATCACCACTATTTTATCTCTTCTCCGCTCCACCCGATCACCTCCACCCAATCTTATCAATAATAATAATGCGCTTAGTTGTAGTTGTTTCTTTCCTTACCTGCGGTGTGTGTCACATTTACTTCAAAGGAAGAAATCAGTGGCAAAGCAAAAAAGAGGAGGACAGAGGAAGTAAGAAAGAAAGAGTGAAAAATGGAGAGTGAGAGAGATAAAGAGAGAGAGTGATAGAGACAGTGAGTGCTGACGGCGTTCGTTTTGTGTTTTTAAATGTTTCAGAGAGGAAGTGAGAAAGAGAGAGAGTGAGAAGGAGAAATAGAGTGAAAGAGACAGTGAGTGGTGACGGAGAGAGTGAGAGAGGAGAGAGAGTGAAAGAGAAATAGAGAGTGATAGAGAAAGTGAGAGTGAGAGAGAAAGAGAGAGTAAGAGAGAAAGAGAGGGAGTGAGAGGTGACGGCTTTCGTTTTGTATTTTTAAATGTTTATCACATCGCAAGAAAAGTACATACATAGATCGAAACAAAAGTTGATACATAGATACATAAACACATTGTTAAATTAAAAGCGGGAGAGAGGAAGGACACAGATGAAATGAAAGAAAAAGAGAGAAAGTGAGAGAGACAGTAGATACATAGATGGAAAAGAAAGTTGATACATAGATACGTAGACGCTGCAAATATTGGACGTCACTTTCACGAGGATAAATTTAATTCGGAAATGGCTGAGTACTCCACAGACATGCATATCATTAACGTAGTTGTCAAGGTGAATCAGCCTCACACAGAATGTGTCAATATTGACCCCTTTCAATTACAGCTACAACTCATTTTGGCTAGCTGAGTGGCTATCTAGTAAGATAAACCTTCAAGTGTTTCAAAGAAAACGAAACAAGATCCTATATAGAGGTAGGAACATCTTTTAAGTCGTTAGGGTCACTATGGGTATTAATCCGGTCCTAACAGCGATATTTGTGGGTCTCACAGATCTGGAGGCCAAGCCCCCAGTTAAACACCGATGCGCTGGCTATTGGTATCAAACTGAGCGTGAGCCGAGGGCGAATACACGACGGAATAGCAATTATTTCGTCGTAGCTTTCACTGTTTATACTAAACACATGACGTTTTTGCCTTACGATATGAAACATTTCCTTTCTCAATCTTTTTCAAAACTGGCACTCCGTCGGTTACGACGACGAGGTTCCTGTTTATCTGATCAGCAGAACAGTCTGCTCGTAAAATTAACGCACAAATGACTGAGTACTCCACAGATATGCATACCATTTACATTGTTCTCAGGGAGATTCAGCTTCACGCAGAATGTGCCATGGCTGACACCTTTGAATTACAGCAACAACTCATTCTCGCCAGTCGTGTGAACTGCAGCAAGGTGATGTAGGGTGACTTGCACAAGAACACGGCGCGCCGCCGAGGATCGTACTCATGACCTTACGATTGTGGGCCGAATATCCTTAACCACTGAACCACTCACCATCACACTCTTAACCGTAGAAGAAAGCATTGAAGGGATAGAGTCAGGGAAAGGAAAGCCTCAGTCATTTAAAATGACAATTAGACTGAAATTCAGACGATCTTTTCTAGCAATTTTACTTTTAACAACGAAGAAAAAGTGAAAGACATTTAGTAACGAATAGAGGAGAAAATATTTAAGGTATTTAGGTTTTTATTCTGAGAGTTCTAGAACGATCAAGTGTTAGTTCTCCCTTCTTTCCTCCACCCCCGGTATTTATTCGCATTCTTTCATAGTTCTTCATGTCTTTTAGTTTCGAAGAAGTTGTTTTTTTTATTTTTATTTTTTTTAAGGCACGTTTAATGTTTTCTCTACCAAATACAAACGAGCACCCCTCACTAATTTCCTTTATTATTTTTCATACAAAAACTAATGCAAATTTCGAACGTGGTATAGTTGTGAAAAAATCGCAGAAAATTGAGTAACACCCCCTACAAAATAGATGGGGGAGAAAAGTTGCCAACAGGTGGCTACAGAAAATTCAACTTTTTACATTATAGTGTCTTCTACTGTAGCCTCGTGAGTGAATTTGGTAGACGAAAACTGATAGGTATGTATGTGCGTGTGTATGTGTGTTTGTGTGTGTCTATATTTGTCTCTCCCACACCATTGTTTGACAACCGATGTTGGTGTGTTTGCGTCCTCGGAACTTAGCTGTTAGGCAGAAAAGGCCGATAGATTAATCACCAGGTTTACAGGAGATAAGTGCAGGAGTCGATTTCTTCGACTAAACGGCGGTGCTCCAGCTTGACCACCGACAAGTTATTGAAACAAGTAAAAGACTACCAGAAGAACGTTCCGTGGCACTAAACCAAGAATGTTCTTTTAATATGTACAATGCATTTTGAGACTAAATAGTAATTCAGTTTACGTTTGAGTAACTGAGGTATTTTGGTTGGATTATAAAGTTATCGGTTTTACACTTCTTTCTATATTCTGTAACTGTTACAATACACAAACATTTCTCACGGCACCAGAAATCAATTTACAGATGCTTATATTTTTTATGTTTACCGTGAAATTTTCACGTGTCCAGCTAGTAAAATATGAATTGTCATGTGCTCATACTACATCAAGAAACCTGTTCTGTTCTGCCTCCTTTCGTCTTACTTTCACTTCTCATCTTTTAGCATAAAATCCGCCTCTCTTCGGGTTATCATTTTCCAGCTGCATTTTCATCTCACTAGTGCACGTGGCACAAAAAAAGCAACCAGTACACACTGCAAAGGTTTTGTATTTAGGAAGGGCATTTACGTTAGGAAACAATGCCAAAACAGATAGAAGCGCACAATTTAATCCTTGGGTCTCGTAGTAGCTGTCAAGTTTTCCAACTAGTACCAGATATGAGAATGCAAACAGAATTCAAATGTTAACGATGTGAAGTGAAATTAGACGTTAGATAAAGGGGAAAAGGACAATGATTCTGATTTGATTCTTGGACAAATGAGACTAATATTTCTGATTTTTAATTATAAGAGTGACAGGGAGGTGGCTGTGCAAATATTTAGAATAAACTTATTTTATCAATGAATTGTAAAGGCTGCGAAAAAATTAGTAAACAGTTATATAGGTACGTAACTGTTTCATTAATTTACTAATTTTTCACAGCTTTTACAATTCACTGATGATGTAAGTTTATTCTAAGTATTTTCACAGCCACCTCTCTGTCACTCTTATGTATGTTCATTACATAAGACAAACGGCTGCATTAGGCTGCGTTATTTTTCTATATATCATCAGGATGGGAGTCCGTTGGACACTGGATATACAATGTCACTTTATCTGGGAAAATTACATATAAAAACAATCAGCGGGTGTTGGTTTACAAAAGCTGAAGATAAATTACGATGCAAATTAAAATTTCTATACGAAAACAAAATTATGCTTTCAGGGTTATTGCAGTTAGATCTTGATTTACATAAAGCAAAACAAAAGAGGTATGATTTACATATTTGAGCTTACCGAAACATAATTTAGTCAGTCTTCGTTTTCTTCTTACAAAAGATAGTTAAACATTTTTTCCCAATTAGACAGGTCAAATATATCAAAAGTGATATTACTACAAATATAGGAGCCAATACATCGATCATGAAAAATTCATACAATCGACTCTCTTGACATGGAGACTTTAGATATTCTCCACCGTATTTCAAGATGTGATCAATATGGCGGGCTGATTTCTTCGATGGATATTCGGGTCGGGAGTGGAATATTTCACTAGCTCTTTTAATTTTCTCAGAATATGTTTTATTTTCAATCAGTTCTTTTATTTTCTCTATTAATTCCTTCGGGGTAAAGTTCTCTATATCTAGTGACAATCCGTATCCTTTCTCGGTCATTCTGCGAGAGTTATAAAATTGGTCTGTAAATAAAGGTATTCCCAGCATTGGCACACCATGGAACAAAGCTTCAAATTGACCGCTATTTCCACAATGAGTAACAAATAATTTAGTTTTAGGATGGCCAAGCAGATCATTTTGTGGTACCCAATCACTGATATAAATATTCTTATGAGAAAATGATGTTTTCTTCTGTCTCCACACAACATCATATTTTATTTGTTTCAATGCGCTCTGTAGCTTTTCTAGCTGAACAGCAGGGAAATCATTGATATTACTGCCAAATGACACCACAACTATTCCATTCGTGGAAGCATTTACGAAATTCAATAACCCTCCCTTCAAAGGCAATGAATGTTTTGCTGCCAGGCCACCAACATATCTTACATTTGGAAGTTGGGGCAGCGGATAATCTAGAAGTACATCTTTTTCAATAAGAAAAAACTGTGCCTGGTGTAGCAAATCTATGAATGAAATATCAGGTTTGTCTTTCGCATATGTTTTGACACTGTGTGTAGGTGCTCCAATAGAAAGAATAGTGTAGTCTACAATAGCAACCAAAGTACTTATTAACTTTTCTGAATATGTCATTTTATCGGAGGATGACAGGAAGCTGTTTGGAAAAATACTGGGGTTCCATGGAATACGATGAAGACTAGGAAGTATCTCAGATCCTGTCAGAACAAACGGAATTGACAATTTATAAGCAATTATTGTAAGACAGTTTGTCACAAATAATCCATTAATAACAGCTAAACTAGCATTCACTGCTCTCATCATTTCAATCGATTTTTCATCCCTTAGAATTCTCTCGCACACTGGAGGGAATAAATTTAGGGCCTTTTTCATCACGAATACTCTTCTACATTCTTGCTTCTCTGAAGCACTGCGAATTTCTTCAATTTCTGGTATCTCATTCATTGGAAGGATATTTATGTTCTGTTCCTTTTGGAAAGTTTTCGTGAGTTCTTTATTTAGTATAAAATAGTTATTATGTCCATACTTTGATAATTCGTTTGCTATAGAAATCATTGGATATACATAACTGTAAGCAGGCCATGCTATGTATAAAATATTTTTACTGTTGACTCTTTCTAGACGTACAATGATGCATAGCACCATTAAACAGAAAAACAGATTCTTCTCTATCATTTTTCAGGAGGTGTTGACCTAAAAAAAAGAGAAAAGATATAGAAAGACATATGAATAAATTTGTGATTATATATTCGAATGATATTTGCGATGGAAGGAAAGCAACTTGTGTCTTATGACTGTCTCACCTCATCCGTCACCACAATGCCAAAATTATGGTAGCAAATTTGTATAGTAACTTCGATACACTAACCAAACTATTTAGAGCTTTATTAGAAATGGTTTATGCATATCTTTTAAACAGCAACAAAGCACATAACTACCTTAGTACTAATTAATATATCCATAGAATTAATAGAACCATATTTCTGTACAAATACAGAAGCATAAATATATACAAACCTCATACATAGATGCATGCGTGTGCATATATACATTGATATACGTAAATGTGTACATTAGATAAATAGATAGATAGATAGATAGATAGATAGATACATACATACATACATACATACATACATACATACATACATACATACATACATACATACATGCTGAGATTCCCTTCGGTCATGACTGACCATGGAATTGCACCTAGAAAGTTACCCACCCGGGCACAGGTCCAGGCAAGGGTGTTTATGGAAGACTAGCAGTCACCCATACATACCGGTCTCCCCTATCCAAGCCACCAATGTTATCCAAGGGAAAGGCAAATGCTGATACAGCTTGGTACCTGTGACGTCGCGACTCATTTCTACAGTTCAGTGAAATAGAGCAACGTGAAATAAAGTGTCTTGCTCAAGAACACAACACGCAGCTCGGTCCGGGATTCGAACTCACAACCTCACGATCGTAAACTCGACGCTCTAACCACTGAGCCATGTGCCTTCACATACACACATACATACATACATACATACATACGCATATATACGTTAGTATATATGCATATGTAATTATATACATATATGTGGGGGGTGTATGTATGTATATACATACATACATATATACATACATACATACATACAATTTTCAACATCTATTATTTTACGTCAAAATAACATTTCTGTCTCTTTTTAGTAATTCTTCGTTTCTTCTCTTTTTCTTTTTTACTTTAATTCACTTTGTTCTTGGATTTCATTTTACCAATTTTCGGCATTATGTTTTTCGTTTTAACACAAGCTCGTCTGAATATTGCTACTCTTCTTTTCGGTTTACATAAATTATGTTGTTATATGGTTGTTGGGAAAAGAGGGAAAACTATAAACCACACTAGCAACTACTCCATCAATGATTGACTGTGTCCCATATATCTGACAAATAATGTTATAGGTTTCTAGGGGTGAATGAAAACATATCTTACAATGACACCTGTAACAAAACACCTGTCACTAAAGAATATTACAGCCCAATAAAGAAAATTTGGACGTCAGAACTCTTTGCATTCAATGAAACATTGGCCCACAATGTGTTTGCAGTGCTAGTACTCATACCCATATTTTGGCAGCTTGATTGGACACTTGATGAGATCTGAGCCATTGATGTCAAAACCCGAAAAATACTGACAAGCACAAATCATTTCCACATAAATAGTGACGTAGACCACCTCTTCCAAAAATGAAAACAAGGCGGCAGAGGCTTAACATTGATCCAAAATACATTTGACTGTTGTATCATATCCCTTCGGCAACATCCTTTAATCACAAAGTGTCGAACTGCATCCCTTGATCAAGTTTGCATACATGAGGTTGATAACATCATAAGAGATGGAAGGTAGCTCATCGAGCAACGCTCTGTCATAACCTAGAATACATGACCAAATATGTCGCACGACTCTACCGCAACATATCATCATATGAAAGGATGAGCCTGTATAAGCAGAAAACCATGCATGGATATACTAGTAGATAGCTCCAAGATGACAGTAACATTAATCATCAAAGCAGTCTATCATGGACCAATAGCACGATTACTACTTTCCACTTTGAAGGGAATGCGTTTGCAATCAAGGAAAAGGAACATCAACCAAGTTCCCGATGCACAAAAGGGATAGAGGTGCAAGAAAAGCAGTAAAATGTGACAACCGATGCAGACTTTGTGGAATTAACACCAAAGATATCACCGACATCATAAGCAGTTGTCTGAAAATTTCATCACGGTATCATCTACCGATGAGACATGATGCTGCAGCTGGGGCATTATAATGAAATGTTTTATAAGGCTGGAAAGATAACAACTAGTTGATCAGATATAGGTGGAATTTTTCAATTCTTCAAAACGTACTTAGACATATGTTTACAACCCCTGAAAATTTCAGACCTAGAGTTCAGTGATGAGTTAGGGATCTTGGATCTGAAAAGGAGCTGAGTTCTTTCAGCTGAACATATTTTACATTTATTTGGTCCATTAAAATAAGTGTGGATTTTTCAATTACCTTTCACTTAATCACATGTGGTGTTGCATTAGATATCAAACCCCATACGTGACTATCCAACTCAGTAATGAATAGCAAAGCAATTTTTAATTTCTCCTTCTTAGCCACCCCATGCCCTCCAGCTGCCTCTCTCTCCCCTTTCCCTACACTCTTACAACCTGTCAAATCATCACTTTCTCTCACCGTCTCCCTCTCTCACTCTCACTCGCTCTCTCTCTCTCTCTCTTTCTCTCTCTCTCTCTCTCTCTCTCTCTCTCTCTCTCTCTATCTATCTCTCTCTCTCTATCTCTCTCTCTCTCTCTTCCTTACCTTGTATACTGAACCAACATTACTGTCCTGCTGCTTTTCCCCTCCCCACCGCCATGCATAATTGGTTACCCTCACCCTTTTTCCACCATTTACTACGTTATTCACCACCCTACCCAATTCTTTCCACCCCTATATAAACACTCATCATGTCTTCTTTCATTATATTCACTCCCTTCCTTTTGCAAACTCTACCGTTCTGCTGTTTCCATTCACTTCTACTCACCTTTTACTTTGAGAGTAGACACGGGCAACCCATCACCACTATTTTATCTCTTCTCCGCTCCACCCGATCACCTCCACCCAATCTTATCAATAATAATAATGCGCTTAGTTGTGGTTGTTTCTTTCCTTACCTGCGGTGTGTGTCACACTTACTTCAAAGGAATAAATCAGTGGCAAAGCAAAAAAGAGGAGGACAGAGGAAGTAAGAAAGAAAGAGTGAAAAAGGGGAGTGAGAGAGAGAGAGAGAGTGAGAGAGAAAGAGAGAGTGAGAGAGAAAAAGAGAGTAAGAGAGAAAGAGAGGAAGTGAGAGAGTGACGGCTTTTGTTTTGTATTTTTAAATGTTTATCACATCGCAAGAAAAGTACATACATAGATCGAAACAAAAGTTGATACATAGATACATAAACACATTGTTAAACTAAAAGCGGGTGAGAGGAGGGACAAAGATGAAATGAAAAAAAAAGAGAAAGTGAGAGAGACAGTAGATACATAGATGGAAAAGAAAGTTGATACATAGATGCGTAGACACTGCAAATATTGGACGTCACTTTCACTTTTCGTTACCACACGAGGATAAGTTTAATTCGCAGGTGACTGTGTACTCCACAGACTTGCATATCATTAACGTAGTTGTCAAGGAGAATCAGCCTCACACAGAATGTGACAATGCTGACCCCATTCAATTACAGCTACAACTCATTTTTGGCTAGCTATGTGGTTATCTAGTAAGATAAACTTACAAGCGGTTGAAAGAAAATTAAATAAGATCCTATATAGAGGTAGGAAAATCTTTTTAGTCGTTAGGGTCACTATGGGTGTTAATCCGGTCCTTACAGCGATATTTGTAGGTCTCACTGATCTGGAGGCCAAGCCCCCAGTTAAACACCGATGCGCTGGCTATTGGTATCAAACTGAGCGTGAGCCGAGGGCGAATACACGACGGAATAGCAATTATTTCGTCTTAGCTTTCACTGTTTATACTAAACACATGACGTTTATGCCATACGATATGAAACATTTCCTTTCTCACTCTTTTTCAAAACTTGCACTCCGTCGGTTACGACGACGAGGTTCCTGTTTATCTGATCAGCAGAACAGTCTGCTCGTAAAATTAACGCACAAGTGACTACATACCATTTACATAGTTCCCAGGGAGATTCAGCTTCACACAGAATGTGCCATGGCTGACCCCTTTGAATTACAGTAACAACTCATTCTTGCCAGTTGAGTGGACGGCAGCAATGTGAAGTGGGGTGCTTTGCTCAAAAAATAAAGCACGCCGCCGAGGATCGTACTCATGACCGTACGATCGCGGGCCGAATACCCCTTACCACTGAACCACTTGCTTTCACTCTCTTAACCGTAGAAGAAAGCATTGAAGGGATAGAGTCAGGGAATGGAAAGCCTCAGTCATTTAAAATGACAATTAGACTGAAATTCAGACGATCTTTTCTAGCAATTTTACTTTTAACAACGAAGAAAAAGTGAAAGACATTTAGTAACGAATAGAGGAGAAAATATTTCAGGTATTTAGGTTTTTATTCTGAGAGTTCTAGAACGATCAAGTGTTAGTTCTCCCTTCTTTCCTCCACCCCCGGTACTTATTCGCATTCTTTCATAGTTCTTCATGTCTTTTAGTAGCGGGGAAAAGACAAAGTTGCTACAGGAAATCCGACTTTTTACATTATAGAGTGTGTTCTACTATAGCCTCGTGAGTGAATTTGGTAAACGAAAACTGATATATGTGTGTGTGCGTGTGTGTGTGTGTGTGTGTGTGTGTGTGTGTGTGTGTGTGTGTGTGTGTGTGTGTGTGTGTGTGTGTCTATGTTTGTCCCTTCCCCACCATTGCTTGACAACCTATGTTCGTGTTTGCGTCCTCGGAACTTAACTGCTAGGCAAAAGAGATTAATAGGTCAAGAACCAGGCTTACAGGGAATAAGTCCAAGAATCGATTTCTCCGACGAAAGGGCGGTGCTCGCTTAACCTTCAAAGTGGGAAAGTAGTAATCCTGCTATTGATCTATGATAGACTGTTCTGATGATTAATGTTACTGTCATCTTGGAGCTTTCTACTAACATATATATGCATGGTCTTCTGCTCATACAGGCTCATCGTTTCATCTGATGATACGTTGCGCTTGAGTCGTGCGGCTTCTTTGGTCATGTATTCTAGGTTATGACAGAGTGTTGCTCAATGAGCTAACTTCCAACACTTCTTTCTATATTCCGTAACTGTCACAATACACAAACATTTCTCACGGCACCAGAAATCAATTTACAGATGCTTATATTTTTCATGTTTTCTGGGAATTTTTCACGTGTCTAGTTAGTAAAATATGAGTTGTCATGTGCTCATACTACATCAAGAGACCTGTTCTGTTCTGCCTCCTTTCGTCTTACTTTCACTTCTCATCTTTTAGCATAAAAACCGCATTTCTTCGGGTTTTCATTTTCCAGCTGCATTTTCATCTCACTAGTGCACGTGGCATGAAAAACAGCAACCAGTACACACTATAAAAGTTGTGCGTTAAGAAGGGCATTTGCGTTAGGAAACAATGCCAAAACAGATAGAAGCGCACAATTCAATCCTTGGATTTCGTAGTAGCTGTCCAGTTTTCCAACTAATGCCAGCATAGAACATGAACGTTCAATGATGATTATTATGATGATAATGATCATGATAATGATCATGTGATCATGATAATGCTATAAAGAAAAAATATATAAACCCATGTATTAATATGTATAGGTAAGAAGTGTTTAAACAGCAACGATTTCGGTTCCGTTCTTTGATATGGCAATGCAAACAGAATTCAAATTTCAACGATGTGAAATGAAATTAGACGTTAGATAAAGGGGAAAAGGACAATAATTCTGATTTGATTATTGGACAAATGAGACTGATATTTCTGATTTTTAATTATAAGAGTGACAGAGAGGTGGCTGTGCAAATATTTAGAGTAAACTTATTTTATCAATGAATTGTAAAGGCTGTGAAAAAATTAGTAAATTAATTAAACAGTTATATAGGTACGTAACTGTTTCATTAATTTACTAATTTTATCACAGCTTTTACAATTCACTGATGATATAAGTTTATTCTCAATATTTGCACAGCTACCTCTCTGTCACTCTTATGTATGTTCATTACATAAGACAAATGGCTGCATTAGGCTGCAATATTTTTCTCCATATCATCAGGATGGGAGTCCGTTGGACACAGGATATACAATGTCACTTTATCTGGGAAAATTACATATAAAAACAATCAGCGGGTTTTGGTTTACAAAAGCTGAAGATAAATTACGATGCAAATTAAAATTTCTATACAAAAACAAAATTATGCTTTCTGGGTTATTGCAGTTAGATCTTGATTTACATAAAGCAAAACAAAAGAGGTATGATTTACATATTTGAGCTTACCGAAACATAATTTAGTCAGTCTTCGTTTTCTTCTTACAAAAGATAGTTAAACATTTTTTCCCAATTAGACAGGTCAAATATATCAAAAGTGATATTACTACAAATATAGGAACCAATACATCGATCATGAAAAATTCATACAATCGACTCTCTTGACATAGAGATTTTAAATATTCTCCACCGTATTTCAAGATGTGATCAATATGGCGGGCTGACTTCTTCGATGGATATTCGGGTCGGGAGTGGAATATTTCACTAGCTCTTTTAATTTTGTCAGAATATGGTATATTTTCAATTAGTTTTTTTTTTTCTATATTAATTCCTCCGTGTTAAAGTTCTCTATATCTAAAGACAATCCGTATCCTTTCTCGGTCATTCTGCGTGAGTTATAATGTTGGTCTCCAAATAAAGGTATTCCCAGCATTGGCACACCATGGAACAAAGCTTCAAACTGACCGTTATTTCCACAATGAGTAACAAATAATTTAGTTTTAGGATGGCCAAGCAGATCATTTTGTGGTACCCAATCACTGATATAAATATTCTTATGAGAAAATGATGTTTTCTTCTGTCTCCACATAACATCATATTTTATTTGTTTCACTGCGCTCTGTAACTTTTCTAGCTGAACAGCAGGGAAATCATTGATATTACTGCCAAATGACACCACAACTATTCCATTCGTAGAAGCATTTATGAATTTCACTAACCCTCCCTTCAAAGGTATTGAATGTTTTGTAGCCAGGCCACCAACATATCTTATATTTGGAAGCTGGGGTAGCAGATAATCTAGAAGTACATCTTTTTCAATAAGATAAAATTGTGCCTGATGTAGTAAATTTATAAATGAAATATCCGGTTTGTCTTTCGCATATGATTTAACGCTGTATGCAGGTGCTCCAATAGGAGGAAAAGTGTAGTCTATGATAGCAGCCAAAGTACTGACTTTCTTTTCCGAATATGTCATCTTGCTCGTGGATCCGATGAAACTATTTGGAAAAACACAGGGGAGCCATGGAATGCGATGATGACTAGGAAGTATCACAGATCCTGTGAGAACAAATGGAATTGACAATTGACGGGCAATTATTGTAAGAAAATTTGTCGGAAATAACAGCTAAACTAGCATTAATTTCTCGCAGTGATTCCATCCATTTCTCATCCTTCAGAATTCTAACACATATCAGAGGAACCAAGGCGAACACGCTTCTTATCACATATATTCGTTTTGATATTATTTTCTGCTGTGCGTCAGAAAAGGTTTTACTAAATTGTGTGATCTCGTCCATTGGAAGGATATTTATGTTTTGTTCATTTTGGAAAGTTTTAGTGAGTTTTTATTATTTAGTATAAAATAGTTATTCCATTTGTTCTCACTTTGATAATTCGTTTGCTATAGAAATCATTGGGTTTACGTGACTATTAAAGGTCATGCTTGTTTCAGTTATCAGACTGCGGTCATGCTGTGGCACTGCCTTGAGGAGTATTTAATCGAACGAATGGACCACAGGACTTACTATTTTTAAAGTAAGGTACTTATTCCATAGGTCACTTTTACCGACCGGCTATATTAAGTCGACCAAACGAAACGTAAAAAAGACAGTGCTCACCGTTGAGGTTACTTTTACACATGAAAGTTGTCCTCTGATAAACATAAACAACTTAGCTTTTATGACTGTCTGCCCACGCGATACTATGACACACTATGTCTGTGGATTAACTTTAACACACCAACGAAAACTACAAAGAGTTCTGTTCAAAAAGCGTCACGCCTATCAAAATTTAAACTGCAACAAAGCATTTAAACATTTACTTAGTAATTGATATAAGCGGATTCTTCTCTATACGAAAATGGCATAACAAGTTGAAGAATATCTTAACAATTTCATCGAGGAAAACAGAGTGGAAGGAGACGGAAATAGTGTACAATAAAATATAACAGCTAGTAAGGGCTTAAAATGAATATATTTATTACAAAATGAATAAGCAATTTATTAGAAATTTTGATAAACAGAACAGATTAAACATCTTTTGATTATAAGAAAAATAATGGCCCTGTACTTTAACACGTGTTGTTTTCAGTGAAGGTGATTATGTTTAATACGGAGATTCTATAAAATGTTTCAAGCAAAAAGAAAATACAATAAACTATATGACGTAAATCTTTAAAATCTACACCACATAAATATATCTACAGAAAATTTCCAAATTTCAATTGATTTTTTTTAAATTAAATGTTTTTAACCTTCATTTACATAGACCAAAAACCTGCCATGATTTATTTACCTGCCATTTATTTATTTAGTTTGAAATTAACATAGATATTATTTCAGTCAGTCTTCGTTTTTTTCTTGCAACAAAACGATAAACATTTTTTCACACTTAGATATATTAAATATATCAAAAATAATATTGCAGCAAATATAGGAACTAATACATCGATCATTAAAAATTCATACAATCGACTCTCTTGACATGGAGATTTTAGATATTCTCCACCGTATTTCAAGATGTGATCAATATGGCGGGCTGATTTCTTTGTCAGATATTCGGGTCGGGAGTGGAATATTTCACTAGCTCTTTTAATTTTCTCAGAATATGTTTTATTTTCAATCAGTTCTTTTATTTTCTCTATTAATTCCTCCGGAGTAAAGTTCTCTATATCTAGTGACAATCCGTATCCTTTCTCGGTCATTCTGCGAGAGTTATAAAATTGGTCTGTAAATAAAGGTATTCCCAGCATTGGCACACCATGGAACAAAGCTTCAAACTGACCGCTATTTCCACAATGAGTAACAAATAATTTAGTTCTAGGATGGCCAAGCAGATCATTTTGTGGTACCCAATCACTGATATAAATATTCTTATGAGAAAATGATGTTTTCTTCTGTCTCCACACAACATCATATTTTATTTGTTTCAATGCGCTCTGTAGTTTTTCTAGCTGAACAGCAGGGAAATCATTGACATTACTGCCAAATGACACCACAACTATTCCATTCGTAGAAGCATTTACGAATTTTATTAACTCTCCCTTCAAAGGCAATGAATGTTTTGCTGCCAGGCCACCAACATATCTTACATTTGGAAGTTGGGGCAGCGGATAATCTAGAAGTACATCTTTTTCAATAAGATAAAATTGTGCCTGATGTAGCAAATCTATGAATGAAATATCAGGTTTGTCTTTTGCATACGTTTTGACACTGTGTGTAGGCGCTACAGGAGGAGGAATAGTGTAGTCTACAATAGCAACCAAAGTACTTATTAACTTTTCTGAATATGTCATTTTATCGAAGGATGAGAGGAAGCTGTTTGGAAAAACACTGGGGTTCCATGGTATACGATGAAGATTAGGAAGTATCTCAGATCCTGTCAGAACAAACGGAATTGACAATTCATAAGCAATTATTGTAAGACAGTTTGTCACAAATAATCCATTAATAACAGCTAAACTAGCATTCACTGCTCTCAGCAATTCAATCCATTTTTCATCCCTTAGAAATCTCTCGCACACAAGAGGGAATAAAGTTAGGGCCTTTTTCATAACCAATACTTTTCTGCTCTCTTGTTTCTCTGAACCACTGCGAATTTCTTCAATTTCTGGTATCTCATTCATTGGAAGGATATTTATGTTCTGTTCCTTTTGGAAAGTTTTCGTGAGTTCTTTATTTAGTATAAAATAGTTATTATGTCCATACTTTGATAATTCGTTTGCTATAGAAATCATTGGATTTACGATACTGTAAGTAGGCCATGCCATGTATAAAACATTTTTACTGTTGACTATCTCTAAACATGCAATCATGCATAGCACCATTAAACTGAAAAACAGATTCTTCTCTATCATTTTTCAAGAGGTTTTGACCTAAAAAGAAAAGATTTAGAAAGACATATGAATAAATTTGTGATTATATATTCGAATGATATTTGCGATGAAAGGAAAGCAACTTGTGCCTCATGACTATCTGACCTCATCAGTCACCACAATGCCAAAAATATTATAGCAAATCTATAATAGTAACTTCGACACACTAACCAAACTATATAGAGCTTTATTAGAAGTGATTCAGGCATATCTTTTAAACAACAACAAACCACACAACCACCTTAGTATTAATTAATATAACCATAGAGTTATCCGTAAACTGTTGTACAAATACAGAAATATACATATCAAATAATGCTTCTGTATCAGAAGCAAAAACATATACAAACATCATACATAGATCCATGCGTGTGCATATATACATTCATATGTGTACACATAATATGTACATTAGATAGATAGATAGATAGATAGATAGATAGATAGATAGATAGATAGATAGATAGATAGATAGATAGATAGACACATACATATATACATACATACATACATGCACACAAATATATACGTTTGTATAAATGCATATGAATTTATATATATATATATATATATATATATATATATATATATATATATATATAAGCAGTGACGTAGACCGCCTCTACCTAAAACGAAAACAAGGGGGCGGAGGCTTTACATTGATCCAAAATACATTTGACTGTTGTATCATATCCCTTCGGCAACATCCTTTAACCATCAAGTGTCGAACTGCATTCCTTGATCAAGTTTGCATACATGAGGTTGATAACCTCATAAGAGTTGGAAGGTAGTTGATTGAGCAACGCTCTGTCATAACCTAGAATACATGACCAAAGATGTCGCACGACTCTACCACAACGCATCATCAGATGAAACGATGAGCCTGTATGAGCAGAAGACCATGCATATATATGTTAGTAGAAAGCTCCAAGATGATACTAACACTAATCATCAAAGCAGTCTATCATGGACCAATAGCAGGATTACTACTTTCCCACTTTGAAGGGTATACGTTTGCAATCCAGGAAAAGGAACATCAACCAAGTTCCCAATGCACAAAAGGGATAGAGGTGCAAGAAAAGCAGTAAAATGTGACAACCGATGCAGGCTTTGTGGAGTCGACACCTAAGATATCACCGACATCATAAGCAGTTGTCTGAAAAGGTCATCACGGTATCATCTACCGATGAGACATGATGCTGCAGCTGGGGCACTATAATGAAATGTTTTATAAGACTGGAAAGATAACAACAAGTTGATCAGATGTAGGTGTAATTTTCCAATTCTTCAAAATGTACTTAGACATATGTTTACAACCCCTGAAAATTTCAGACCTAGAGTCCAGTAATGAGTTAGGGATCTTGGATCTGAAAAGGAGCTGAGTTCTTTCAGCTAAACATAGATTACATTTATTTGATCCATTAAAATAAGTATGAATTTTTCAATTACCTTTCACTTAATCACATGTGGTGTTGCATTAGATATCAAACCCCATACGTGACTATCCAACTCAGTAATGAATAGCAAAGCAATTTTTAATTTCTCCTTCTTACCCACCCTATGCCCTCCAGCTGCCTCACTTCCCCTTTCCGTACACTCTTACAACCTGTCAAATCATCACTTTCTCTCACCGTCTCCCTCTCTCACTCTCTCTCGCTCTCTCTCTCTCTCTTTCTCTCTCTCTCTCTCTCTCGCTCTCTCTCTCTCTCTCTCTCTCTATCTCTCTCTCTATCTCTCTCTCTATCTCTCTCTCTCTCTCTTCCTTACCTTGTATACTGAACCAACATTACTGTCCTACTGCTCTTCTCTCCCCACCGCCATGCATAATTGGTTACCCTCACCCTTTTTCCACCATTTACTACGTTATTCACCACCCTACCCAATTCTTTCCACCCCTATATAAACACTCATCATTTCTTCTTTCATTATATTCACTCCCTTCCTTTTGCAAACTCTACCGTTCTGCTGTTTCCATTCACTTCTACTCACCTTTTACTTTGAGAGTAGACACGGGCAACCCATCACCACTATTTTATCTCTTCTCCGCTCCACCCGATCACCTCCACCCAATCTTATCAATAATAATAATGCGCTTAGTTGTGGTTGTTTCTTTCCTTACCTGCGGTGTGTGTCACACTTACTTCAAAGGAATAAATCAGTGGCAAAGCAAAAAAGAGGAGGACAGAGGAAGTAAGAAAGAAAGAGTGAAAAAGGGGAGTGAGAGACAGAGAGTGAGAGAGAAAGAGAGAGTGAGAGAGAAAAAGAGAGTAAGAGAGTAAGAGAGAAAGAGAGGAAGTGAGAGAGTGACGGCTTTTGTTTTGTATTTTTAAATGTTTATCACATCGCAAGAAAAGTACATACATAGATCGAAACAAAAGTTGATACATAGATACATAAACACATTGTTAAACTAAAAGCGGGTGAGAGGAGGGACAAAGATGAAATGAAAAAAAAAAGAGAAACTGAGAGAGACAGTAGATACATAGATGGAAAAGAAAGTTGATACATAGATGGAAAAGAAAGTTGATACATAGATGCGTAGACACTGCAAATATTGGACGTCACTTTCACTTTTCGTTACCACACGAGGATAAGTTTAATTCGCAGGTGACTGTGTACTCCACAGACTTGCATATCATTAACGTAGTTGTCAAGGAGAATCAGCCTCACACAGAATGTGACAATGCTGACCCCATTCAATTACAGCTACAACTCATTTTTGGCTAGCTATGTGGTTATCTAGTAAGATAAACTTACAAGCGGTTGAAAGAAAATTAAATAAGATCCTATATAGAGGTAGGAAAATCTTTTTAGTCGTTAGGGTCACTATGGGTGTTAATCCGGTCCTTACAGCGATATTTGTAGGTCTCACTGATCTGGAGGCCAAGCCCCCAGTTAAACACCGATGCGCTGGCTATTGGTATCAAACTGAGCGTGAGCCGAGGGCGAATACACGACGGAATAGCAATTATTTCGTCTTAGCTTTCACTGTTTATACTAAACACATGACGTTTATGCCATACGATATGAAACATTTCCTTTCTCACTCTTTTTCAAAACTTGCACTCCGTCGGTTACGACGACGAGGTTCCTGTTTATCTGATCAGCAGAACAGTCTGCTCGTAAAATTAACGCACAAGTGACTACATACCATTTACATAGTTCCCAGGGAGATTCAGCTTCACACAGAATGTGCCATGGCTGACCCCTTTGAATTACAGTAACAACTCATTCTTGCCAGTTGAGTGGACGGCAGCAATGTGAAGTGGGGTGCTTTGCTCAAAAAATAAAGCACGCCGCCGAGGATCGTACTCATGACCGTACGATCGCGGGCCGAATACCCCTTACCACTGAACCACTAGCTTTCACTCTCTTAACCGTAGAAGAAAGCATTGAAGGGATAGAGTCAGGGAATGGAAAGCCTCAGTCATTTAAAATGACAATTAGACTGAAATTCAGACGATCTTTTCTAGCAATTTTACTTTTAACAACGAAGAAAAAGTGAAAGACATTTAGTAACGAATAGAGGAGAAAATATTTCAGGTATTTAGGTTTTTATTCTGAGAGTTCTAGAACGATCAAGGGTCAGTTCTCCCTTCTTTCCTCCACCCCCGGTACTTATTCGCATTCTTTCATAGTTCTTCATCTCTTTTAGTAGCGGGGAAAAGACCAAGTTGCTTTTTTTTTTTTTTTTCACGCACGTTTAATGTTTTCTCTACAAACTATAAACAGGCACCCCAGCTCTCATTTCCATTTTATTTTTTTCATACAAAAACTAATGCAAATTTCGAATGGGGTATAGCTGTGAAAAGATCCCAGAAAATTGGGTAACTACCCTTAAAAATAGGTGAGGGAGAAAAGTTGCCAACAGGTGGCTACAGGAAATCCGACGTTTTACATTATAGAGTGTGTTCTACTATAGCTTCGTGAGTGAATTTGGTAGACGAAAACTGATGTGTGTGTGTGTGTGTGTGTGTGTGTGTGTGTGTGTGTGTGTGTGTGTGTGTGTGTGTGTGTGTGTGTGTGTGTGTGTGTGTGTACGTACATGTGTGTGTGTCTATATTTGTCCCTCCCACACCAATGTTTGACAACCGATGTTGGTCTGTTTGCGTCCTCGGAACTTAGCTGTTAGGCAGAAAAGGCCGATTGATTAAGCACCAGGTTTACAGAGAATAAGTCCAGGAGTCGATTTCTTCGACTAAAGGGCGGTGCTCCAGCTTGACCACCGTCAAATTACTGAAACAAGTAAAAGACTACCAGAAGAACTTTCCGTGCCACTAAACCAAGAGTGTTCTTATAATATGTACAACGTATTTTGAGGTTAAATACTAATTCAGTTTACGTTTGCGTAACTGTGACATTTTAGTTGGATTATATACTTATCGGTTTTACACTTCTTTCTATATTATGTAACTGTCACAATACACAAACATTTCTCATGGCATCAATGAAGAGAGAAAGACATTTAGTAATGAATAGAGGGAAAATATTTCAGGTATTTAGGTGTTTTTTTCTGGGAGTTCTAGAACGATCAAGTGTTAGTTCTCCCTTCTTTCCTCCACCTCCGGTACTTATTCGCATTCTTTCATAGTTCTTCATGTCTTTTAGTAGCGGGGAAAAGACCAAGTTGCTACAGGAAATCCGACTTTTTACATTATAGAGTGTGTTCTACTATAGCCTCGTGAGTGAATTTGGTAAACGAAAACTGATATATGTGTGTGTGCGTGTGTGTGTGCGTGCGTGTGTGTGTGTGTGTGTGTGTGTGTGTGTGTGTGTGTGTGTGTGTGTGTGTGTGTGTGTGTGTGTGTGTCTATGTTTGTCCCTTCCCCACCATTGCTTGACAACCTATGTTCGTGTTTGCGTCCTCGGAACTTAACTGCTAGGCAAAAGAGATTAATAGGTCAAGAACCAGGCTTACAGGGAATAAGTCCAAGAATCGATTTCTCCGACTAAAGGGCGGTGCTCGCTTAACCTTCAAAGTGGGAAAGTAGTAATCCTGCTATTGATCCATGATAGACTGTTCTGATGATTAATGTTACTGTCATCTTGGAGCTTTCTACTAACATATATATGCATGGTCTTCTGCTCATACAGGCTCATCGTTTCATCTGATGATACGTTGCGCTTGAGTCGTGCGGCTTCTTTGGTCATGTATTCTAGGTTATGACAGAGCGTTGCTCAATGAGCTAACTTCCAACACTTCTTTCTATATTCTGTAACTGTCACAATACACAAACATTTCTCACGGCACCAGAAATCAATTTACAGATGCTTATATTTTTCATGTTTTCTGGGAATTTTTCACGTGTCTAGTTAGTAAAATATGAGTTGTCATGTGCTCATACTACATCAAGAGACCTGTTCTGTTCTGCCTCCTTTCGTCTTACTTTCACTTCTCATCTTTTAGCATAAAATCCGCATTTCTTCGGGTTTTCATTTTCCAGCTGCATTTTCATCTCACTAGTGCACGTGGCATGAAAAACAGCAACCAGTACACACTATAAAAGTTGTGCGTTAAGAAGGGCATTTGCGTTAGGAAACAATGCCAAAACAGATAGAAGCGCACAATTCAATCCTTGGATTTCGTAGTAGCTGTCCAGTTTTCCAACTAATTCCAGCATAGAACATGAACGTTCAATGATGATTATTATGATGATAATGATCATGATAATGATCATGTGATCATGATAATGCTATAAAGAAAAAATATATAAACCCATGTATTAATATGTATAGGTAAGAAGTGTTTAAACAGCAACGATTTCGGTTCCGTTCTTTGATATGGCAATGCAAACAGAATTCAAATTTCAACGATGTGAAATGAAATTAGACGTTAGATAAAGGGGGAAAGGACAATAATTCTGATTTGATTATTGGACAAATGAGACTGATATTTCTGATTTTTAATTATAAGAGTGACAGAGAGGTGGCTGTGCAAATATTTAGAGTAAACTTATTTTATCAATGAATTGTAAAGGCTGTGAAAAAATTAGTAAATTAATTAAACAGTTATATAGGTACGTAACTGTTTAATTAATTTACTAATTTTATCACAGCTTTTACAATTCACTGATGATATAAATTTATTCTCAATATTTGCACAGCTACCTCTCTGTCACTCTTATGTATGTTCATTACATAAGACAAATGGCTGCATTAGGCTGCAATATTTTTCTCCATATCATCAGGATGGGAGTCCGTTGGACACAGGATATACAATGTCACTTTATCTGGGAAAATTACATATAAAAACAATCAGCGGGTTTTGGTTTACAAAAGCTGAAGATAAATTACGATGCAAATTAAAATTTCTATACAAAAACAAAATTATGCTTTCTGGGTTATTGCAGTTAGATCTTGATTTACATAAAGCAAAACAAAAGAGGTATGATTTACATATTTGAGCTTACCGAAACATAATTTAGTCAGTCTTCGTTTTCTTCTTACAAAAGATAGTTAAACATTTTTTCCCAATTAGACAGGTCAAATATATCAAAATTGATATTACTACAAATATAGGAGCCAATACATCGATCATGAAAAATTCGTACAATCGACTCTCCTGACATAGAGATTTTAAATATTCTCCACCGTATTTCAAGATGTGATCAATATGGCGGGCTGACTTCTTCGATGCATATTCGGGTCGGGAGTGGAATATTTCACTAGCTCTTTTAATTTTGTCAGAATATGGTATATTTTCAATTAGTTTTCTTTTTATGTTCTATATTAATTCCTCCGTGGTAAAGTTCTCTATATCTAAAGACAATCCGTACCCTTTTTCGGTCATTCTGCGTGAGTTATAATGTTGGTCTGCAAATAAAGGTATTCCCAGCATTGGTACACCATGGAACAAAGCTTCAAACTGACCGCTATTTCCACAATGAGTAACAAATAATTTAGTTTTAGGATGGCCAAGCAGATCATTTTGTGGTACCCAATCACTTATATAAATATTCTTATGAGAAAATGATGTTTTCTTCTGTCTCCACACAACATCATATTTTATTTGTTTCAATGCGCTCTGTAGCTTTTCTAGCTGAACAGAAGCGAAATCATTCATATATCTGCCAAATGACACCACAATTATTCCATTCGTAGAAGCATTTACGAAATTCAATAACCCTCCCTTCAAAGGCAATGAATGTTTTGTAGCCAGGCCACCAACGTTGTATGCAGGTGCTCCAATAGGTGGAATAGTGTAGTCTATGATAGCAGCCAAAGCACTGACTATCTTTTCCGAATATGTCATCTTGCTCGAGGATCCGATGAAACTATTTGGAAAAACACTGGGGAGCCATGGAATGCGATGAAGACTAGGAAATATCTCAGATCCTGTGAGAACAAATGGAATTGACAATTGACGGGCAATTATTGTAAGAAAATTGGTCGGAAATAGTCCATTAATAACAGCTAAACTAGCATTAACCTCTTGCAGTTATTCGATCCATTTCTCATTCTTCAGAATTCTATCACATATCAGAGGAATCAAAGTCAAAATCCTTCTTATCACATATATTCGTTTTGATGTTATTTTGTGCTGTGCGTCAGAAAAGGTTTTACTAAATTGTGTGACCTCGTCCATTGGAAGGATATTTATGTTTTGTTCATTTTGGAAAGTTTTAGTGAGTTTTTATTATTTAGTATAAAATAGTTATTGTGTCCATACTTTGATAATTCGTTTGCTATAGAAATCATTGGGTTTACGTGACTATTAAAGGTCATGCTTGTTTCAGTTATCAGACTGCGGTCATGCTGTGGCACTGCCTTGAGGAGTATTTAATCGAACGAATGGACCACAGGACTTACTATTTTTAAAGTAAGGTACTTATTCCATAGGTCACTTTTACCGACCGGCTATATTAAGTCGACCAAACGAAACGTAAAAAAGACAGTGCTCACCGTTGAGGTTACTTTTACACATGAAAGTTGTCCTCTGATAAACAAAAACAACTTAGCTTTTATGACTGTCTGCCCACGATATACTATGACACACTATGTCTGTGGATTAACTTTAACACACCAACGAAAACTACAAAGAGTTCTGTTCAAAAAGAGTCAAGCCGATCAAAATTTAAACTGCGACAAAGCATTTAAACATTTACTTAGTAATTGATATAAGCGGATTCTTCTCTATACGAAAATGACATAACAAGTCGAAGGAAATCTTGACAATTTCATCGAGGAAAACAGAGTGGAAGGAGACGGAAATAGTGTACAATGAAATATAACAGCTAGCAAATGCTTAAAATGAATATATTTATTACAAAATGAATAAGCAATTTATTAGAAATTATGATAAACAGAACAGATTAAACATCTTTTGATTATAAGAAAAATAATGGCCCTGTAATTTAACACGTGTTGTTTTCAGTGAAGATGTTTATGTTTAATACGGATATTCTATAAAATGTTTCAAGCTAAAAGAAAATACAATAAACTATATGACGTAAATCTTTAAAATCTACACCACATAAATATATCTACAGAAAATTTCCAAACTTCAATTGATTTTTAAAATTAAATGTGTTTAACCTTCATTTACATAGACCAAAAAGCTGCCATGATTTATTTACATTGTTTGAAATTATCAAAGAAATTATTTTAGTCAGTCTTCGTTTTTTTCTTGCAACAAAACGATAAACATTTTTTCACACTTAGATATATTAAATATATCAAAAATAATATTGCAGCAAATATAGGAACTAATACATCGATCATTAAAAATTCATACAATCGACTCTCTTGACATGGAGATTTTAGATATTCTCCACCGTATTTCAAGATGTGATCAATATGGCGGGCTGATTTCTTTGCCGGATATTCGGGTCGGGAGTGGAATATTTCACTAGCTCTTTTAATTTTTTCAGAATATGTTTTATTGTCAATCAGTTCATCTATTTTCTTTATTAATTCCTCCGGAGTAAAGTTCTCTATATCTAGAGACAAACCATAACCTTTCTCGGTCATTCTGCGAGAGTTATAAAATTGGTCTGCAAATAAAGGTATTCCTAGCATTGGTACACCATGGAACAAAGCTTCAAACTGACCGCTATTTCCACAATGAGTAACAAATAATTTAGTTTTAGGATGGCCAAGCAAATCATTTTGTGGTACCCAATCACTAATATAAATATTCTTATGGGAAAATGATGTTTTCTTCTGTCTCCACACAACATCATATTTTATTTGTTTCAATGCACTTTGTAGTTTCTCTAATTGAACAGCAGGGAAATCATTGACATTACTGCCAAATGACACCACAACTATTCCATTCGTGGAAGCATTTACGAATTTCACTAACTCTCCCTTCAAAAGCAATGATTGTTTTGCTGCCAGGCCACCAACATATCTTACATTTGGAAGTTGGGGCAGCGGATAATCTAGAAGTACATCTTTTTCAATAAGATAAAATTGTGCCTGATGTAGCAAATCTAAGAATGAAATATCAGGTTTGTCTTTCGCATATGTTTTGACGCTGTGTGTAGGTGCTGCAATAGGAGGAATAGTGTAGTCTACAATAGCAACCAAAGTACTTATTAACTTTTCTGAATATGTCATTTTATCGGGGAATGAGAGGAAGCTGCTTGGAAAAACACTGGGATTCCATGGAATACGATGAAGACTAGGAAGTATCTCAGATCCTGTCAGAACAAACGGAATTGACAATTCATAAGCAATTATTGTAAGACAATTTGTCATAAATACTCCATTAATAACAGCTAAACTAGCATTCACTGCTCTCAACATTTCAATCCATTTTTCATTCGTTAAAAATCTCTCGCACACAATAGGGAATAAAGTTAGGGCCGTTTTCATCATGAATACTTTTTTTTTTTCTTGTTTTTTTACACCACTTCGAATTTCTTCAATTTCTGGGATCTCATCCATTGGAAGCATATTTATGTTCTTTTCCTTTTGGAAAGTTTTCGTGAGTTTTTTATTTAGTATAAAATAGTTATTATGGCCATACTTTGATAATTCATTTGCTATAGAAATCATTGGATTTACATGACTGTAACTAGGCCATGCCATGTATAAAATATTTTTACTGTTGACTCTCTCTAAACATGCAATCATGCATAGCACCATTAAACTGAAAAACAGATTCTTCTCTATCATTTTTCAAGAGGTTTTGACCTAAAAAAGAAAAGATTTAGAAAGACATATAAATAAATTTGTGATTATATATTCGAACGATATTTGCGATGAAAGGAAAGCAACTTGTGTCTTATGACTGTCTGACCTCACCAGTCACCACAATACCAAAAATATGGTAGCAAATCTGTATAGTAACTTCGACACACTAACCAATTTATTTAGAGCTTTATTAGAAATGGTTCATGCATATATTTTTAAACAGCAACAAAGCACATAACTACCTTAGTACTAATTAATATGACCATAGAATTAATAGAACCATATTTCTGTACAAATACAGAAATATACATATCACATAATGCTTTTGTATCAGAAGCATAAACATATACAAACCTCATATTAAGATGCATGTTTGTGCATATATACATTCATATACGTAATTGTGTACATTAGATAGATAGATAGATAGATAGATAGATAGATAGATAGATAGATAGATAGATAGATAGACACATACATATATACATACATACATACATACATACATACATACATACATACATACATACATACATGCTGAGATTCCCTTCGGTCATGACTGACCATGGAATTGCACCTAGAAAGTTACCCACCCGGGCACAGGTCCAGGCAAGGGTGTTTATGGAAGACTAGCAGTCACCCATACATACCGGTCTCCCCTATCCAAGCCACCAGTGTTATCCAAGGGAAAGGCAAATGCTGATACAGCTTGGTACCTGTGACGTCGCGACTCATTTATACAGTTGAGTGAAATGGAGCAACGTGAAATAAAGTGTCTTGCTCAAGAACACAACACGCAACCCGGTCCGGGATTCGCACTCACAACCTCACGATCGTATGCTCGACGCTCTCACCACTGAGGCACGCGCCTTCACATACATACATACATACAAACATACATACATATATACATACATACATACATACACACAAATATATACGTTAGTATAAATCCATATGTAATTATATACATATATGTGTTGGGGGGTGTATGTTTGTATGAATGTACATACATACATACATACATACATACATACATACATACATACATACATACATATTCACACGTACATAAATCATGTTAAGGTTATTCATTGAGAAAGAAATATTTCCAGCCGAAAGGACATAATATTGGCTGTATATATATATTACATATATACATATGTATATGTGTGTATACGTCTGTGTGCGTGTGTGTGCGTGTGTGTTTGTGTGTGTGTGTGCGTGTGTGTGTGCGTGTGTGTGTGTGTCTATATATGTGTATATATATGCCTACATATGCATTCATACAAACATACATACATACATACATACACACACATACATACATACATACATACATACATACAATTTTCAACATCTATTATCTTATGTCAAAATAACATTTCTGTCTCTTTTTAGTAATTCTTTGTTTCTTCTTTTTTTCTTTTTTACTTTAATTCACTTTGTTCTTGGATTTCATTTTACCAATTTTCGGCATTATGTTTTTCTTTTTATCACCAGCTCGTCTGATATATTGCTACTCTTCTTTTCAGTTTACATAAATTATGTTGTTATATGGTTGTTGGGAAAAGAGGGAAAATTATAAACCACACTAGCAACTACTCCATCAATGATTGACTGTTTCCTATATATCTGACGAATAATGTTATAGGTTTCTAGGCGTGAATGAAAACATATCTTACAATGACACCTGTAACAAAACACCTGTCACTAAAGAATATTACAGCCCAATAAAGAAAATTTGAGCCTCAGAACTCTCTGCATCCAATAAAACAGTGGCCCACAATGTGTTTGCAGTGCCAGTACTCATACCAACATTTGGGCTGTTTCATTGGACACTTGATGACATCCGAGCTATTGATGTCAAAACCCGAAAAATACTGTCAAGCACAAATAATTTCCACATAAATAGTGACGTAGACCGCCTCTTCCAAAAATGAAAGCAAGGCGGCAGAGGCTTAACATTGATCCAAAATACATTTGACTGTTGTATCATATCCTTTCGGCAACATCATTTAACCACCAAGTGTCGAAGTGCATCCCTTGATCAAGTTTGCATACATGAGGTTGATAATATCACAAGAGTTGGAAGTTAGCTCATTGAGCAACGCTCTTTGATAACCTAGAATACATGACCAATGAAGTCGCACGACTCTACCACAACGTATCATCAGATGAAACGATGAGCCTGTATAAGCAGAAGACCATGCATATATATGTTAGTAGAAAGCTCCAAGATGATACTAACACTAATCATCAAAGCAGTCTATCATGGACCAATAGCAGGATTACTACTTCTTACTTTGAAGGGAATGCGTTTGCAATCAGGGAAAAGGAACATCAACCAAGTTCCCGATGCACAAAAGGGATAGAGGTGCAAGAAAAGCAGTAAAATATGACAACCGATGCAGACGTTGTGGAATTAACACCAAAGATATCACCGACATCATAAGCAGTTGTCCGAAAATGTCATCACGGTATTATCTGCCGATGAGACATGATGCTGTAGCTGGGTCACTATTATGAAATGTTATATAAGCCTGGAAAGATAACAACAAGTTGATCAGATGTAGGTGTAATTTTCCAATTCTTCAAAATGTACTTAGACATATGTTTACAACCCCTGAAAATTTCAGACCTAGAGTTCAATGATGAGTTAGGGATCTTGGATCTCAAAAGGAGCTGATTTCTTTCAGCTAAACATAGATTACATTTATTTGATCCATTGAAATAAGTGTGGATTTTTCAATTACCTTTCACTTAATCACATGTGGTGTTGCAGTAGATATGAAACCCCATACGTGACTATCCAACTTAGTAATGAATAGCAAAGCAATTTTGAAGTTCTCCTTCTTACCCACCCCATGCCCTCCAGCTACCTCTCTTTCCCCTTTCCCTACACTCTTACAACCTGTCAAATCTTCACTTTCTATCACCGTCTTTCTCTCTCTCCTTCTCTCTCTCTCTCTCTCTCACTTTCTCTCTCTTTCTCGCTTCCTTACCTTGTATACCGAACCAACATTACTCTTCTGCTGCTCTTCCCCTCCCCACCGCCATGCATAATTGGTCGCCCTCACCCTTTATCCACCATTTACTACGTCATTCACCACCCTACCCAATTCCTTCCATCCTTTTATGAACACTCAACGTTTCTTCTTTCATTATATTCACTCCCTTCCTTCTCCAGCTTGACCACCGTCAAATTATTGAAACAAGTAAACGACTACCAGAAGAACGTTTCGTGCCACTAAACCAAGAGGGTTCTCTGAATATGTACAATGTATTTTGAGGCTAAATAGTAATTCAGTTTACGTTTGAGTAACTGAGATATTTTGGTTGGATTATAAAGTTATCGGTTTTACACTTCTTTCTATATTCTGTAACTGTCACAATACAGAAACATTTCTCACAGCACCAGAAATCAATTTACAGATGCTTATATTTTTTATGTTTTCCGTGAATTTTTCACGTGTCCAGTTAGTAAAATATGAGTTGTCATGTGCTCATACTACATCAAGAAACCTGTTCTGTTCTGCCTCCTTTCGTCTCATCTTTTAGCATAAAATCTGCCTCTCTTCGGGTTATCATTTTCCAGCTGAATTTTCATCTCACTAGTGCACGTGGCACAAAAAACAGTAACCAGTACACACTATAAAAGTTGTGCGTTAAGAAGGGCATTTGCGTTAGGAAACAATGCCAAAACAGATAGAAGCGCACAATTTAATCCTTGGGTCTCGTAGTAGCTGTCAAGTCTTTCAACTAATGCCAGCATAGAACATGAACGTTCAATGATGATTATTATGATGATAATGATCATGATAATGATCATGTGATCATGATAATGCTATAAAGAAAAAATATATAAACCCATGTATTACTATGTATAGGTAAGAAGTGTTTAAACAGCAACGATTTCGGTTCCGTTCTTTGATATGGCAATGCAAACAGAATTCAAATTTTAACGATGTGAAATGAAATTAGACGTTAGATAAAGGGGAAAAGGACAATAATTCTGATTTGATTATTGGACAAATGAGATTAATATTTCTGATTCTTAATTATAAGAGTGACAGAGAGGTGGCTGTGCAAATATTTAGAATAAACTTATTTTATCAATGAATTGTAAAGGCTGTGAAAAAATTAGTAAATTAATTAAACAGTTATATAGGTACGTAACTGTTTCATTAATTTACTAATTTTATCACAGCTTTTACAATTGACTGATGATATAAGTTTTTTCTCAATATTTGCACAGCTACCTCTCTGTCACTCTAATGTATGTTCATTACGTAAGACAAACGGCTGTATTAGGCTGCAATATTTTTCTCCATATCATCAGGATGAGAATCCGTTGGACACTGAATATACAATGTCACTTTATCTGGGAAAATTACATATAAAAACAATCAGCGGGTGTTGGTTTAAAAAAGCTGAACATAATTTACGATGCAAATTAAAATTTCTATACAAAAACAAAATTATGCTTTCAGGGTTATTGCAGTTAGAACTTGATTTACATAAAGCAAAACAAAAGAGGTATGATTTACATATTTGAGCTTACCGAAACATAATTTAGTCAGTCTTCGTTTTCTTCTTACAAAAGATAGTTAAACATTTTTTCCCAATTAGACAGGTCAAATATATCAAAAGTGATATTACTGCAAATATAGGAGCCAATACATCGATCATGAAAAATTCATATAATCGACTCTCTTGACATGGAGATTTTAGATATTCTCCACCGTATTTCAAGATGTGATCAATATGGCGGGCTGATTTCTTCGATGGATATTCGGGTCGGGAGTGGAATATTTCACTAGCTCTTTTAATTTTCTCAGAATATGTTTTATTTTCAATCAGTTCTTTTATTTTCTCTATTAATTCCTCCGGGGTAAAGTTCTCTATATTTAAAGACACTCCGTACCCTTTTTCGGTCATTCTGCGTGAGTTATAATGTTGGTCTCCAAATAAAGGTATTCCCAGCATTGGCACACCATGGAACAAAGCTTCAAATTGACCGTTATTTCCACAATGAGTAACAAATAATTTAGTTTTAGGATGGCCAAGCAGATCATTTTGTGGTATCCAATCACTGATATAAATATTCTTATGAGAAAATGATGTTTTCTTCTGTCTCCACACAACATCATATTTTATTTGTTTCAATGCGCTCTGTAGCTTTTCTAGCTGAACAGCAGGGAAATCATTGATATTACTGCCAAATGACACCACAACTATTCCATTCGTGGAAGCATTTACGAATTTCACTAACTCTCCCTTCAAAGGCAATGAATGTTTTGCTGCCAGGCCACCAACATATCTTACATTTGGAAGTTGGGGCAGCGGATAATCTAGAAGTACATCTTTTTCAATAAGATAAAATTGTGCCTGATGTAGCAAATCTAAGAATGAAATATCAGGTTTGTCTTTCGCATATGATTTAACGCTGTATGCAGGTGCTGCAATAGGAGGAATAGTGTAGTCTACAATAGCAACCAAAGTACTTATTATCTTTTCCGAATATGTCATCTTGCTCGAGGATCCGATGAAACTATTTGGAAAAACACTGGGGAGCCATGGAATGCGATGAAGACTAGGAAATATCTCAGATCCTGTGAGAACAAATGGAATTGACAATTGACGGGCAATTATTGTAAGACAATTTGTCGGAAATAGTCCATTAATAACAGCTAAACTGGCATTAACCGCTCGCAATGATTCGATCCATTTCTCATTCTTCAGAATTCTATCACATATCAGAGGAATCAAAGTCAAAATCCTTCTTATCACATATATTCGTTTTGATGTTATTTTGTGCTGTGCGTCAGAAAAGGTTTTACTAAATTCTGTGATCTCGTCCATTGGAAGGATATTTATGTTTTGTTCATTTTGGAAAGTTTTAGTGAGTTTTATATTTAGTATAAAATAGTTATTGTGTCCATACTTTGATAATTCGTTTGCTATAGAAATCATTGGGTTTACGTGGCTATAGAAAGGCCATGCTAGGTATAAAATATTTTTACCGTTAACTATCGGTAAAAAAAAAATAACGGTGTATAGCGCCGATATACTGATGAACAAAATCTTCATCATTATTTCCTGAAGTTGTGGCCTGAAAAAATAAACAGATTAAGTAAGGTAACCTGTAATTATTACTTAAAGGATAATATTGTGGTTATACATTAGAATTTCATTTTAAATCTATCTTTTTACATTTTACTTGTTTCAGTTATCAGACTGTGGCCATGCTGTGACATTACCTTGACGAATATCTAATCGAATGAATCGAACCCAGTCCTTATTATTTTTGAAGTAAGGTACTTATTCCATAGGGCACTTTTGCCAACCCGCTAGGTTATGGGAACGCAATCAAACCAGCACCGGTTGTCAAGTGGTGAGGAGAACAAACGCAAACACAAAGCCCCCACACACACACACACACACACACGATCGCATATACATACATACATTTATATATACGCATATATATGCGTATATGTATGCATACACATACATATATATAAATATATTTATAAATATATACACATACATATACATATTTATATCTACATATATGTATATATTTATATATATACATATATATATATATATATATATATATATATATATATATATATATATATATATATATATATATATATATGCATATACATATACATGCATATATATATATATTCATATATGTATATAATAATAATAATAATAATAATTATTATTATTATTATTATTATTATTATTATTATTATTATTATTATCATTATTACTATTATTATTATCATTATTATCATTACGAAGTTGCATAGCATTACCTTTAATTGTACCTTTAATTCTTTTAATATATAGGCAGCTTTACATAGACCTACACATGTTTCAACTGCAATTGCAACCCTACTATAACACTGGTGCAAATTTTTCAGGGTCTTCAAGAGGAGACTTGCAAATTATTTGAGCTCATTTAAAGATAATAATGAAAGATTCCAAACAAGTCTTAGCGAATTAATCTGGTCTGTTACAGACATAAACAAAGACTATACTATCGATTGGGAATTAATTTGTACTGCAAAGCCACAGACCTGGCACTACAAAAATGTGACCTCTGTTTAGCAGAATTTTACCAGAATTTTTCGTCCAAGAGTAATGTAACAAATTTTAGACAGGAACAATCTTTGAGATGCTTGCACATGAGGAAATTTACATTTGCCCAGTATATATGAATAATAAACATTTAAACAACAGAATGGTTTGAAATAATGGACTATAAGTGATTATCCACTGAAAGCTTGAAATGGAGATTGTTCACGTCTAACTTAACGGACACCCCTACATCATACAACGCAGAGTGGATGAACGAAAAACTTTAAACAGTTAAATCGAAGAATATTAAGACCTTGAAGAAACTGCATCGGTATTATAGTAGAGTTGCAACGGTCATTACTGGGTGCAGTTGAAATATGTGTATATATATTAAAAGAATTAAATGTAATGCTATGCAACTTCGTAATAATCATCATCATCAATAATATTAATATGCTAACTTTTTTTTTACATTCGTACGTACCTGTGGTGTGTGTTACACAGCAAATGAAGAGGTAAAACGGTTGAAGGGAGTGGTACAAAGATAAAGAGAAATAAAAGGTGTTAAGCAGAGGAAGTATAGTTCAAGTGAGTGGCAAAGCGAGAGAGAGGAGACAGAGAGGAAGTGAAAGAGAAAAAGAGAGAGTGAGAGAGACACTGAGTGGTGACCGAAAGGAAGGTGGTGTTCCTTTTTTTTGTTTTTAAATATTTATCAGTATTTTCAGAGTAGACTGGTACATACAGCGAAAGAAAAGTAGGTACATACATACATAGATACATACACACATTGTTAAATTAAAAGCGGGAGAGAGGAGGGACAGAGAGGAAGTGAGAGAGTGAGAGAGAGAGAGAGAGAGAGAGAGAGAGAGAGAGAGAGAGAGAGAGAGAGAGAGAGTGAGAGAGACAGTGAGTGGTAACTGAAAGAAAGGTGGCGTTCGTTTTGTGTTTTTAAAAATATTTATCAGTACTTTCAGAGTAGACTGACACATACATTGAATGAAAAGTAGATACATAGATCGAAAAAAAAGTAGATACATAGACACATTGTTAAATCAAAGACAAATAACTACAGCAAATATTGGATGTCACTTTCACTTTTCATTACCACACGCGCAAGTGACTGAGTACTCCACAGACATGCATATCATTAACGTAATTCTCAGGGAGATTCAGCCTCACACAGAATGTGACAAGAAGGCCCCATTCAATTACAGCTACAACTCGTTTCAGTCATAAGACTGCAGCCATGCTGGGACACCACCTTGAAGAATTTTTAGTCGAATGTATTGACCCCAGTACTTACTTTTTATAAGCCTGGTACTTATTCTATCGATATCTTTTGCTAAACCGCTAAGTTGCGGGGACATAAGAACATCAGCACCAGTTGTCAAGCGATGGTAGTAGGGGTTAGAACACAGACACAAACACACACACGCACGAAAGGCTTCTTTCAGTTTCCTGTCTACCAAATCCACTAACTAGACTTTGGTCGACCCGAGACTATAGTAGAAGACACTTGCCCAAGGTGTCACACAGTGAGACTGAACCCAGAACCATGTGGTTGGGAAGCAAATATATATATAACAATAAAAATGAATACAGAGACTGGTACATCTTCAAATTTTTCTTTTAATTTAACAGTTAATTATACAGCATAATTAGTTAGTTAATTCTTTGTTATTGCTTTGGATCTATACTCCTGCAAGTATTCATAATCCAGAGAAGTGTATCTGGATTTACCCATCAGAAGAATTACAGTGGGATTTCTCACCCTAAACGCTCCTTGATGCCCCTTACTACTTGATGTGGCTAGCCAGGATCTGGAATATACCTGAGAGCTATTAGGGTGCCTAACTGGATAATTTATCCTTATATACTCTTCATATGTTAGTATGTTTGTATGTATGTATGTTATTGTTCAGTTTTACTTCAAGATTTCTTGTCAACAAAGAAAGAGCCGGTTTCTAACCTAGATCTAATGCTGCTTCATTGGAATTTCAACATCAACAACAGGGTATTTTTGGTTGTTTGTATGTATGTATGTATGTATGTATGTATGTATATGTGCAGATTTGTATGTTTTGTTTTATGTACGTATTCTCATGCTTATAGTTGCATATCTAGACATGCTCATATATATTTAAATGATAAACTTCTGGAAGGTTTTACAGATTTTTACGGTCCCCATGATGGATTCTCCCATTTATTATATATACGTGCATTCGAACGTAGCAGTAAACAGCTAGCCTTTGGCCGCTATTTGGATCCCGTTGTGTCCACTAATCTGATTGGTTGGTATTGGCGCAATTTGTCTCTTACTCTGTTGCGCCAACTTACCGCGTATAACCAGTCGGAGGCTCTAAATAAGATCACGTGGGACAGTTTACCACCCTGTTTGAACTTACAGCTCCTTATAAACACCCAGCTTTTCCTCTTTCCGGAGACTTTAGCTCCAGACCTTTTAAGGTCTAGCCACTGACCACAAAGACACAGCCAGTTCCAGCGACAACGCCAGACAACACCACCACCACAGCAGCTACGTTGAGACTTACCAGCTTCGTCACCATGACATTCAACGAACCGCCGTTTTCGTCGCCACTATCATGTCCTTAACGTCGCCAACATCATCTCTCTGCGTACACAGCTCAGCAAGCAGTTCACCCAGGTTCCAACAGTTCACTGGTCGTGAATTACTTCGCTACAAATCAACAGCGAATATACAACCTGCATGAACTCCTGTACAAGTGACCCAGGCAGCAGCATCACAGCCGCGATTTCACGTATGACATACACCTGTAACCGGCTCAGCATCATGGTCGTGACTTCTTGATACAGTATTTCAACTACCGTGTACTATTGACTACGAACTGGTATTATCACCTTTCTTGTGTCTATGAACTTACTTCTCACTTCGATGGCTATAGACACTTTCACTATCTACTTCATTGTCATCCTTAAATGCGCATATATCTATACCTACTCGCACACATACACTTTGTTCTCATGACGGCTTGTCTATTATTCTGTATACATGACGCACACAGACACACATGTTATGATATCAATAAATGTTCTCATTAATCATACCTACGCGGTTGTCTCTTTTCCATCTCGCATTCATTTGTTCCATTCAATCTTTCTTTATAGCAACGGCTGTGTGATGTGGTACAAGAGAGCCATTCTCCTCAGCTCACATCGCACGGCCTTTATACATGTATGTATGTATGTATGTATGTATGTATGTATGTATGTATAAATGTATGTATGTATGTATGTATTATGTATGTATGCATGTATGCATGTATGTATGCATGCATGCATGCATGCATGCATGCATGTGTGTATGGATTTATTTACACTCATACACACACACGCGCATTCATTTATAGATTTTCGAAATGTTCTTGGCATCTCTTCGTTGTAACATCTTGTTCGATGCAGTCTATGAGAATAAAAGAAAGCTTACGACAAGATCACATCAAATGAATCCTCCCTATCTTTGTGTAGCACCTACACAGGTTGATTACATGCTAAACATGAGTTATTGATCCTAATTTAAAATTCCGGAAAAAATTAGCAAGCTTTGCGGTAAACGCCTATCCTATAGTCTTTGTATTGAGTTTTCCAATATAAGTTATTTCCCTTTGATTTCTCAAGACTAATTCCGTGATGAATACAGAAAAATCTTGTTTTAGTAATTAATACTCATGATAATAAAAGATCAAAGTGACATGCATTTATGACAGTCATCAATGACATACTTTTACCACATATTTGAGGCATCTTACTGTGTACGACTTAAGATAAACACACGTATGTCATTCAATTAACTATGTCAATGATTTACAGTCAAACCCATCTAACTAAATCTATGACATGCATCTTATACAATTATGACATACAACAAACCCATCTATGACACATTTGACACATTTATGACATATATCTAACTACATCTATGAAATATATTCACCAACAATTATGACAAGCATCCAACTACATCTATGACATTTCCTTCGCCATCCTCAGAGGCAACGCTTTTTCCATTTTGTCTTCCATGAGAAATGTTTCTTAATAAAGATATTCTTTTTTTTCTTTTATTTGTTTCAGTCATTTGACAACGGCCATGCTGGAGCACGGCCTTTAGTCGAACAAATCGACCTCAGGACTTATTCTTTGCAAGCCTAGTACTTATTCTATCGGTCTCTTTTGCCGAACTGCTAAGTTACAGGGACGTAAACACACCAACATCGGTTGTCAAGCAATGGTGGAGGGACAAACACACACACACACAGACACACACACACAGATACACACATACACACACACACACACACACACACACACACACACACACACACACACACACACACACACACACACACACACATATATATATATATATATATATATATATATATATATATATATATATATATATATATATATGTGACACTCTAATTGTATACATAAGACAGCACAATATAGTCATATGCAATACATATCGCCCACCGGATGATCCAAACCACATAGACAAGTTTGAAGATTGCCTCACAAGAATTAAGGAAATCCTCATGAAACTGGAACACCATGTTAGCGTATTTCTTATGGGCGATTTAAAGTTCCCCAATGTCAAATGGCCCGAAGGCCTCATGCTCTCGGGAATGACTCATTGCAAACAAGCACAGGTGGAGTCTCTGCTCAACCAACTAGGGCAAATAACATTTTGGATCTTTGCTTCACAAACAATATGGCCATCATTCATGATGTGAAAGCGACGCCGACATTAGTTTCGGATCACAACATAATAGAGCTGTCTATGTATGGACCAAAAGTAGCCAGGGACATACAGCCTAAAGGAAGCACCAAAACTCTCTCCAGTCTGAACTTCCACAAAACAGACTGGAAATCGATCCAAAAAGAGATCCTCAGACAAGACTTGCCGAAATGTCTCTCCACACCAGACATTGGCATGTCTGTAATGCAAACCATATGCCAGAAATATGTCCCAGAGCACAAGGCCAACACAAAAAGGAACAAGATTCCAAGGGAGAGGAGCGTCCTCATGAGTCGATGAACGAAGATTGCAAATCGCTTCAACCAGCATTCCAAAAGCTGTGGAGATTGAAAAAAGCCTGCAACAAACCTATGTGTGAGAGAGAGAGAGAGAGAGAGAGAGAGAGAGAGAGAGAGAGAGAGAGAGAGAGAGAGAGAGAGAGAGAGAGAGAGCAGACAAAAAAGCCTGGGTTATAAAAAACAAAAAGTCAAACCCAAAAGCCTTCTTTCATTATGCCAAAGAAGCAGCCTCAATACACTGCAAAATAGGACCCCTCTTCCAAAAGGATGGCTCCCTCACAGATAGTCCAACCAGGATCAGTGAGGTACTGAATGACCAGTTCAAAAATGTCTTTACCCGTTGGAACAGAGACATGTGAAAGAACCAGTGGATTTTCTTGCCGCCTCATCTATAACCAGCGAGGCAGTTACGATGAATTACATCGATTTTAGGGAAGAAGATATACTACCAGCCATAGATGAGGTGGATGCAAACTCAGCTGCTGGTCCTGATGGTTTCCCTGCAATCCTCCTCAAATCGTGTTAGCGTTCCCTGGCTGGCGAAACCTCTACAGATTCTCTTCCAGAGCTTTTTTGGAAATAGCAGGCTGCCAAGCAAACTAAAGGAGGAAATAATATGCCCAATCCATAAAGGAGGAAGCAGAGCAGATGCTGAAAAATATAGGCCTATCTCTCTGACTTCACATATCAGCAAAGTCATGGAATGGATAGTCAAAGGGAAACTAATTGCATTCCTTGACGAAAACAACTAGCTGAGTGAGACCCAGCATGGCTTTCGACCAGGTAGAAGCTGCCTGACCCAGCTCTTACAGCACTATGACTGAGTGTTGAGGCAGTTACTCAACAACTCAAATGTGGTGGTAATATAACTTGATTTTGCAAAAGCTTTTGATAAAGTGGATCATGGTATGATATGCCACAAACTGCGTGATCTTGGCATAGCTAGAAAACTTGGAGAGTGGCTGCAGGACTTTCTGAAAGATAGAAGTCAGGCAATGGAGCCACCTGAATGAAAATGCAAATAGTAAGCGTTGTTTCACTTGGCACTGTCTTGGGACCACTGCTTTTCATAGTGGCCCTCTCAGATATTCCCTCAGCTGCCCGGAGAGCCATCCTTACTAGCTACGCAGATGATACAAAAGTCTCTCAGAAAATACAGAACCCCAGCGATGTTGCACACCTGCAGCAGGAGTTGGACTCCATTTACAGATAGACTGAGGACAATAATATACAGTTTAATGCTGAAAAATGCCAAACCCTGCGCTACCAGCGTCTAAAACTGAATAGAAAACTTACAGGGTACACTGGTCCACAGGGGATTACAATCCCAGAGCCTAAATCGGTGAGAGACCTAGGTGTCGACATGAGTAATGATACCTCTTTCCAAGTGCACATTACCAGGAGAGCGACAAAGTGCAGACGACTGACAGGATGGATCCTGAGAACGTTCGGAACCTCAGCCGCCTGGACTACTGCTCCCAGCTATGGTCACCCAACAGTGTAAAATTAACAGCGGACCATGAAGTAATCCAGCGAAGTTTCAAAAGAAGATTGTCTCGTTGCAACAGCTCAGCTACTGGGAAAGGTTGAAACAACTAAGTCTCTACTCCTTGGAGCGAAGGCGGGAGAGGTATTTAGTAATATATATCTGGAAGATCCTGGAAGGAATTGTGCTAAATTTTGGCATTGAAAGTTACACCAATGCCAGAACGGGTCGACACTACACAGTGCCAAAGATCCCAGCAATGCCATCGCGCTTCTGGACCAGTTACTGCAACAGCCTGGGTTTCAGGGGCCCACAGCTTTTTAATATTCTCCAAAGAGCCTGAGGTACCTACACTAAGTGGATGTAGGTGCTTTCAAATCAAAACCGGACCTCTTCCTGTCGAGAGTCCCAGATGACCCTACCTCGCGACAAGAGGTGCAAATGAGGGTAGCGACATCAAACTCTCATTTACACCAAATGCCATATATTAGAGGAGGCTCTCAATAATAACAGTATAACAAAACGGCGTGTATATACATATATATATATATATATATATATATATATATATATATATATATATATATATATATATATATATATATACACGCGATACAAAGGCAAACAAATTCACGAGAAAAAATAATTCCCAAAAAATTAATTTGCTAAGATATTATTAATTCTGTTATCATCTGGTATGACTATTTAAAAAAAATAATAATAACAGAATCAATAATATAGGTTATTGCAGGCCCAAGAAATGCACTAAATAGCAGAAGGATTAAGATTAATCAAAGAACATACTATGTTACTTGCTGGAAATAACAGTCAAAACTCTTATTTAAATCGCCAAAAACACACTGATGATAACTACAGAAATCAACCAAAAGCAGATCAGGTTAATAAAATCTCCTAACGTACATTTAAGTATTTGGGCTCACTTCGATCGGTTTCTGCACTGGCGAAAAAAATCGTCTAAGCTTCTTCAGCACGCGTTACCATGATAGAGACTCCCAACCTATCGTATTGAAGTCTGCGCAGCAACTGATTCGTTTTGTGCCGAAATCAATTACAGCCACCAGTGAGGAAATGCTCTCGATACAAGGGCAAACAAATTCACGAGAGAAAATAATTCCCGAAAAAATTTTATTAACATGATCTACTTTTGGTTGATTTCTGTAGTTATCATCAATGTATTTTTGGCGATTTAAAGAAGAGTGTTGACTGTTATTTCCAGCAGATAGACATACTCAGTATGCCCTTTGATTAATTTTAATCTTTCAGCTATTTAATGCTTTTATTGATTCTGTTATTATCGTTTTTTTTAAATAGTCATAGCAGATACCAACAGAATTAATAATATACCAAATTAATTTTTCGGGAATTATTTTTTCTTTTTCTTTTTTGTTTGCCCTTGTATCGAGAGTACTTCCTCACTGGGGGCTGTAATTGTGTATATATATATATATATATATATATATATATATATATATATATATATATATATATATACATACGTACACGCGCACACACACATGCGTATATACATGTAAATGCATATATATGTATAAAAATATATATATAAATATATGAATATAAAAATACACACACACATAGGTATATATGTATATATAACTTCATCTTCACATAGAAAAATGCTTACACTTATCTTAGAACTTATATAAATACATATACTCAGACAAAAACGTAAACAATATACATGTATGCACACTCGTAGCAGACATATATTCACACACGGCGCATATATGAATATGCATATATATATATATATATATATACATACATATACACGCGCGGATATACAAACCCATGCATATGCATATACATATATATATATATATATATATATATATATATATATATATATATATATATATATATATATATATATATATATATATATATATGTATATATATATATATATATATATATATACAAATATACACACACACATACGTATATATGCATACCCAACATCATCCTCGCATAGATATAAGCCTACATTTATATATAGACATTTATACAAATGAAAACATACACAAACATTAAACGTATACATATATGTACACTCATACAGGTATATATTCACATTCACCGCAAACATGAATATATATATATATTACATATGTATAGGGGTGCATATATCTATATATACACCCTCCTATCTATCAACATACCTACAACCGCAGATATACAAGCATATACGAGGGGTGTATGAAAAGTTTTGAGCCTAACCTAGAAACGGGGCTGCTTTTCCGAGTATTCTTGCTCATTTTCATGATTCTAATGTTAAGTTTTTTTTTTGTTTTTGTTTTTTGCAGATTTTTGAAAAAACAAGTGTCGAGGTTACAAGGAAAATGGAGAAAACTGGGTATCGTGCTGTCATAAAGTACCTTCATTTGAAAGGCATGACTCTATCAGAAATCCATGAAGATATAGTGAGAACCTTAACAGACAATGCTCCTTCATATGCAACAGTCAAACGCTGGGTAAATGAATTCCAGCGTGGCAGGGAAACTGTGGAAGATAATCCCAGATCAGAGAGACCTCCAACTGCAACCACCAAGGACAACCTTGACCTTGCTCTTGGTATGATAATGCAAGATCGTCGAATATCATGTTGTCAGATAGCCGAGAGGCTGGGCATCTCAACTGAAGGAGCAGACAACACTGTGACAAAAGAACTTGGGTTCTCAAAGGTTTCTGCAAGGTGGGTCCCTCGCCTTTTGACTCCTGAACAGAAATGCACCAGGAGCACTTTGTCCACGAGCAATATGGAACTGTTTGAAGCCGATGAAGAGAATTTTCTTGCTCATTTCATTACTATGGACGAAAGTTGGGTTCATCACTACCAGCCTGAAACCAAAGAACAATCAAAGCAGTGGAAGCACACATCTTCTCCTACCCCAAAGAACGCCAGGGTCATTCCTTCAGCTGGCAAGGTCATGGCGTCCGTTTTTTTGGATTCTCAAGGTGTCTTGCTGATCGATTACCTTGAAAAGAGTCACACCGTGACAGGGCTGTATTATTCTCAGCTACTGAAATGCCTCCGAGAAGCAATCAAAGAAAAAAGGCCGGAAATGCTCACCAGGGGAGTCCTTTTTCATCACACCTCAGTGGTTGCCATGGCAACAATTCATGATTGTGAATACGAACTTGTTCCTCATCCACCTTATTCACCAGACTTAGCCAGCCTCTGACTTTCATCTATTCCCAAAAATGAAAAGAAGCCCTGACTGGTCAACATTTTGCCAGTGACAATGACGTCATAGATGCTGTAGGAAGTTTCTTGGAGTCTCAAACAAAAGAGTTCCTCTACGCCAGGATAATGGCGCTTCAGCAGCGTTGGAGAAAGTGTTCAACCATCGAGGGGGACTATGTTGAAAAATAAATCATCAAAAGTCTTGTACTATGTTTTGTTTCTTTGAGGTTCAAGACTTTTCATACACCCTCGTATATATACATCTACTACATATGTGGAAAATCGGGGTGTGTTTGTGGAGTTATGTAACTCCTCCTACATCGTTTTATTGATTATAATGAAACTTAACACGTGAGTAGAACTTATGTCTGGAAACCTGGTGACATACTTAGATTGTTGAAAAAAATCGATAATACGGCCCCTGGAAGGGACTTTTATATATACTTTATATAAGTAATTTTTATTCTTAAATATGCAAGGGAAATAACTCATAGCACCTACACTTTTTTTTTTTAAATACTCAAGGGAAATAACCCATTTCGTTGTTTGACTTCATTCATACATTTTTATACATACATACTTTTTTGAATGGCCATTACTCCGATAATTCTGCATTTTTACAATTACACTTTCTCCATGGCAGTAGATAAATTTTGCGCCTCCATGTGTGTGTGTGTATATATATTTATATATATATGTGTGTATATATATATATATATATATATATATATATATATATATATATATATATATATATGTGTGTGTGTGTGTGTGTGTGTGTATGTATATTCATATATATATGCATATTTATATGTATATGTAATTATATGTGTGTGTGTGTGTGTGTGTGTGTGTGTGTGTGTGTGTTCAATTCAAATTACGATGAAAGTAAACAAACAAAAGTTGCTTTACAAGTGTTGAGATGTATCGAAAGATAAGGATATAATTTTATTCTCAAACACAGGATGCTACTAATATAGCATGAACAGGATAAGCTACCGATATTTTGCAGAAAAATGTGTCGGTGACCAGGATTATCTTGCGTTTGAGAATAGAATTATTTCCCTACGTGTATGTGTGTGTGCGTGTATATATATATATATATATATATATATATAAGCAATGTTAAATCTCTGAACGTGGTATAAACAGTAACTGCACGACAATGTGAAGTATATTTGCCACTTAAATGCGGCATCTGTGTCCTGTCTGTATTTGCAAAGGGAAGTCATCCTTCCCATCTTGATCATCTTGATCAAGATGATCAAGATGGGAAGGATGACTTCCCTTTGCAAATACAGACAGGACACAGATGCGTGTCAATAGCCAGCTGGAGATGTTCTCCTGGGGCTAAAAGCAACAGTAACATTCACCCTTAGGGTTTAGCCGCATTTAAGAGGCAAATATACTTCACATATATATACAGTCTGTTAAAGTCTGTCATACCGGCCATGATGAAATACTACAAAGTATAGGCCTTTATATATTTATATATTTAATCCTTTATATTGAACACTCAATATTTCATCTATTCAATAAGACATATTCCATATATTCAATAAGACATTCAATACTTTATTTCATAGTACCATCCAATTTTATTTTATATTATATATTGTATATTATATTATATATTGTATATTCCATATTCTATATCCCACATTGGTTTTGCAGGAATATAAATAAAACATAAAAAACAGACAGTGTTGGAACTCTTTTAAACAAAATAATATATTCCTCTATACACAATCATACAGAACCCCCCCCCCCCTTTTTGTATTTATTTTTACTCGCACATATATATATATATATATATATATATATATATATATGTATGTATGTATGTATACTTATATATATAATTATATTTATTTATATATATATCAATATATATATATATATATATATATATATATATATATATATATATATATATCAATACATGTCAGAGAGAAAGAAATGAGGAAGGTACCAGGTGATCGTGGGATGTGCTAGAAGCAACGGGTAAATCTCCCCTAGATCACACACCTTTCCGTCTGAAAATTATAATAGAAACAAATTGCGGATTCGGACTGTCTGTATTTTAAAACTATGATTAAAAATAAATAATTCGCAAACAAGTCACAGTTTTAGGATTTTGGGACGGTATTAATGAGAAAATCAAAAAGATTTTAGTAATGTATTTAAATTATGGTTCATTTTCTGATTGAAAATGAAGGAAGTGGGATTGTAATGGTGAACGCCGATTTCTCTTTTTTTTTTTTTTTTAACCTTCAAGGCTTCTCTATTCCAGAAGTGCATAATGCAAAAACAAAAATTGGCCTCGGAGTGGATGAGTGGATTTTTAAAATTTCACTTTTTTTTTCTTCTTTTTACCGAAAAGGCGTCTCCCATTGTTTTTTGAGAGCCTAGTGCAAAAGAAAAAAATGGGTGTTAACATGCACTTCAGTGTTTTAAAAAAGTCGAAGTTAATTTCCGAGAAGAAAACGGGATCGACGTCGAATACATATTAATGATAGCGGACAGCTTATTTTTATATTTTGTTTGAAATAAAATATTGTTAATTTTATCTGGTTGCAATTTTTGCTTTGATTCTGGGGTTTTTTTTTTTGGTTTTTTTTTCAAACTACAATAGTTGTAGTTCAAAGGGCACTAAAGAATGCTAAACAAAAGTGAAAAGTAGTAGGAAGAAATCACATTAACCAGTATTAAATACGAAAAGAATTATAAGACACAAAATTGTAAAACAGTCTTTTCATTTCTTGGAAATATTACAACATGCATGGAGAAAAGGAAGAAATGGAAATTACTTTGCTATTGATTAAAGAAAATGCGAAATACATAAATATAAAATCATTTCAATTAATTTAAAACTAAATTAAACAAGATCTTTTGAACTAACTAATGCATTTTATAAAATTTATAAATTTTATATAGTAAATTGTATGATAAATTAAACAGGATAATAACTGATGAATTTTATGATGAATTATGATGAATTTTATGAAATTCATAAAAACATTTCCTGTTGCCAATTAAATTCTAATAGATAGATAAATACGTGACCAATTAAATTCTAATAGATAGATAATTAGAAAACAGATTGTCTGTGGTGTTATATATTTACTCTGTATTTTAGCTGGCTTGTATGCGTGAATGAAATTTTTCAAGAAACAGGAAAAGAAAAAACATAATTCTCCGAAGTAAACTTCAAATACTTTAAAACACAGAAATGAGTGTTGACCTTGGATTTTACGTACACAGATCAAACAGGTAAGAACAAACCCTAGCTACATGCACATACATGCATAACAAACTCGTATATTACGAGTATGCAAGCCTTCTCAAGTTTAAAATGTGATATTGTTTTCGTTATCTACGATGGAACTTTGTATCTTTGTAAGAAAGCAGCTGCTTCCTCAAGGGAAGAATTTAAATAATTAAAAACAGAAGAGAAACATATATACGCACGCGCACATACATACACACATACATACATGCATGCAAACATGTACATACATATGTACATACGTACGTACATACATACACACAAACATACACAAAAATAGATATTTTACATACGTACTCACAGAGACCAATATACATACATATAGACATACGTAAATACATACATACATACATACATACATACATACATACACAAATATACAAGCGTACATACACATAAATACATGCATATATGCACAAAAAATACATAGGCATAAGCAATTCGTGAAAAATGAACTATGTATGTACATTTGTGTATGTATATATATATGTGCGTATGTCAGTGTGTCCATGCGCGCGCGCGTTTGACAGTTCAGCTCATGGACAAGACAATGGATGTACGTGTGTGTGTGTGTATGTGTGTGTGCGTGCTTGTGGGAAAACGTGTTCAGCTCGATCCTGGACATAAAAGGCAAATGTCGGTTTTCACAGCCCCTGAAAAACCTATTAAGAAATAAAAAATTTTTACAAAAATCGCCGAACAAATAGATAAAAAAGTTGACTTCCAGTTTGACAGATGTATGTATGTATGTATGTATGTATGTATGTATGTATGTATGTATGTATGTATGTATCTATCTATCTATCCTGAAAAACTTTCGCTTTAGATGTATGTATTGATATGTATTGCAAGAAACAGCAAGGATTTTTTTTTCTGACATTTTACATAATTCAACCTACTCAAATTAATGTGTGTAAAACGAAATAAGAATTTTGAAAGAAGCATCTATAAAACTAGTTTTTAAACATCGAATGGCTATGGGGAACCACCAGAGTAATATAGTAATCATAGAGGTCCATAGGTAAAACAAAATGGCTGTGAACCCCTGCTCTGGACCAGTACTGAAGAGCGAGAGAGAAAGAGGGGACAGAGAGAGACTGAAAACAGACACGCATATCTAAAATTGATATCAACTACGAGCGTCTGTGTGAGCACGGGCGTGTCTGTGTAACCACAGAGATGAAAGTAAAGGATTGCTAAATATTTAAACTCACTTGAAATACCAAGATTTTTCGGTGTATAAATAAATAAATATATATATATATATATATATATATATATATATATATATATATTCTATAAGCTGCTCACTCTATGTTCACATATATCCTTCCACAACTTCTACGTAAATGTTATCAGAATCATTACAAACAAGTCATATTAAATAATAGCGCTTATCGCTAACAGTAAGGCAAAGGTCAGTGTACTTTGAATGCGAAATGTTCATTGGTCGTTTAAATGAGTCGCAAAATAAGAAAGAAATTTGTTTATTAGATAACAGTTTTGCCAAAAGTAAAAACTTAAAAAGATCTAAAATTAAATATTTTAAAAGTAATAAAATTAAAACAAATATAAAACGTATTTAACTGACACATGGCTTTGATACATGGTTCTGGGTTCAGTACCACAGCACGGCACCTTGGACGAGTATCGTCTACTTTAGCCTCGAGCCGACCAAAGCCTTGTGAGTGGATTTGGTCAATGGAAACTAAAAGAAGCTTGCCTTGAAGAATTTCTAGCCATATGAATCGACCCCAGCACTTATTTTTTTAAAAGCTTGATACTTATTGTACCGGTTGTCATGCGGTAATAGGGACAAACACAGTGGCGGTGTAGTAAGTAGCTTGCTTACCAACCACATGGTTCCGGGTTCAGTCCCACTGCGTGGCACCTTGGCCAAGTGTCTTCTACTATAGCCTGGGGCCGACCAAAGCCTTGTGAGTGGATTTGGTAGATGGAAACCGAAAGAAGCCCGTCGTGTGTGTGTGTGTGTGTGTGTGTGTGTGTGTGTGTGTGTGTGTGTGTGTGTGTGTGTGTGTGTGTGTGTGTGTGCGCGTTTGTGTTTGTCCCACCACCATCGTTTAGCAACCACTATTGATGTGTTTACGTCCTCGTTTACGTCCCCGTAGCAGTTCGGCAAAACAGACAGATAGAATAAGTACTAAGCTTACGAAAAAATAAGTCCTGGGATCGATTTGTTCGACCAAAGGCGGTGCTCCAGCATGGGTGCAGTCAAATAACTGAAACAAAAGAATATATATATATATATATATATATATATATATATATATATATATATATATATATAATTATATGTATTTCTTCTATCTTAATGAATAAAAATTCTTCGGATAGAATAAATGGGTTAATAGAAACCAATGTAGCAAAGAACACAAAATAACTGTGGTGTAGTTCCTGTTTTTAAGGCAGGAACTCCTTGAAATTTTGGGTATTTGAGTATATTTAAAAAATTAAGGAATGGAGAAAACGCATGTTATAATTGCATACTTTATTCTTGCATATGTTTCAAAGGATTACAACCTATGTGATCCATAGGGATCTGTGATATTAAAATTGTAACCTTCTCTTCAGGGAATGCATGGGAATCATCTTAAACGTAAGACATTATGACCGAGTATGAAAACAATAGATGGATAAGGCTATGACGTGATTCATTTGAAAAAATCCATTAGAGAATTGGACGCTACCGGATAGTGGGTTGGACAACACATACATATAAATGTATAAACATACATGCATACATAATTACATATACACATATACACACATATATACATATATATACACATATATATACATATATATATGTGTATATATATATACACACACACATATACACACATACGCCCACATTTACACATATGCACATACGTACCTACGCATATACAAATATACACATGTGTGCATGTCCCCATACACACATATATACATATATATATACACATGTATAAATAGAAATAGACACATACACATACACATACATATACATCTACGCCTATAACCAAATAAACAGATACTCATATACATATACATACATGTATACAAACACATACGTAAACACACGCATGCACATACATACATACATACATACAAATACATATATATAAAAGAAAAAGAACTCAAATGTTTTCATATATACATACATACATATACATATGGCAAGTTGGCAGAATCATTAGCACACTGGGCAAAATGCTTTGCAGTATTTTATCTGTCATTATGTTCTGAGTTCAAATTCCACTAAGGTTGACTTCGCCTTTTATCCTTTACACGGTGGTGCATCAGCATGGCCGCAGCTCTGAGCTGAAACTTTGAAAAGAAAAAAAAAATTATATATATATATATATATATATATATATATATATATATATATATATATACATATATATATATATATATATATATATATACACACACACACACATATATATATATATAGAGAGAGAGAGAGAGTTATTAATATTTCTAAGTCTCTCTAAAGGAGACTACATGTTGGCTTGGCGATAATTATATATATATATATATATATATATATATATATATATACATATATATACACAAACACACATACACGCATACATACATATATACACACACATACATACAGATATATGTACACACATACAGAACCTAATAACGCATACATATGGATTTATACAAATACATACACAATTATATATACATACATATACATAGATATGTATACATATACACACATATATACTTACAAACATACGTACACACACCCACACAAGTATACATATATACATACATACACACAGACACATTCACATACACACACACATATCTATATATATATAAATATATATATATATATATATATATATATATATATATATACACACAGACACACACATATATATACATATACATACATACATATACATACACATGTGGACATACACACTCACATAAACTTGTATACACAATCATATACACACATGTATATTTACACACACACATACATCTAAATATAGACATATATTTTTTTATAAAAAATACATCTACACAAATACGCTCCCATACTTATTCATAAGTACACTCATATATGAAAATATATGAATATATAAATATATGAATATATGAATATATAAATAAACCTATGTATAAATAAATACATCTGTACACAAAAATGTACATACATCCAAAAAATCATACGTAAATGCATGTTGATATATTTTTTTTTAATAATATTAATAAGAGTAAAAACAAGGGTAAAAGTAAAAATATAAATGATAATGCGTATATGTACACAAAAAAATCAATAGAAACACCTCTAGTTTATACAAAACCCTGAATATGTATACACAGACACACACATACACATTTTCTCTCACAGATACACGCGTATATATAAACACCCATACCCGTATATTCATACGTACATAAATTTTGTATGTTTTGGTTGTTACAAGAGTTTATCAAGATTTAAAATATGCTCTAATTTAGGTTGATAAATCACGAAAGTTTAGAAAAATAATTTGAATCGTAAATAATTTTAATCTTCTAACCTTTGAGGGAAATAATAATATGTTTTATTAGAACTATTTGAAGAATTTACTTATTACGGGTAAATATGATAGCGTTTTATAAAAACAGTGACTGTTGTTTAAATGCTGAAAATGTATGTTTTTGCCAGTGTTTACATCTGTAATAATGTTCTATGAAAGTATTTACCAGATTATTCTTTGAAAATAAAATAAAGAGGAGTTCTGTAACACAAAGATGGCAAAATTTTCCACCCTTTTCATATGGCTTAGAAATAGAAAGAATAAGCCAGTCTAGTTTAAATTTAATGTTATTATCTTTAAGATCCCAAATTAGTTTGCTAAGGCTCGTGGTATTACGTTTGCTTCTATCTCTAAAGGATGAAAAATGGTTAGAAATTCTAGTGGATAATGGTGTAGAGGAAGATCCTACATAAAAGTGAGTATTTGTGGGAGTACTAACTTGGCATTGGTAGATAGTGTTTCTGAGTTTCGCATTTTCATTTAAAAAACTGATTATTTTGCTATTGACTTCTGAAATAATGATTTTGTTGTTGTGTCCATTACTATTATGTGTCGTGTTATTATTATTGTTCCCTATATTATTATTATTAGTGTTATTATTGTTATTTTGGTAAGGGTTAATAATGTTTGGTTCAATGTTATTACTGTTTGAACTCTCTAGTGGATGCAAAAGCCTCATATTGTGTGCAGATATTATCTGCGAAATGTTCTTCATGTTAGAGAAACCGAATCTAACCTTGTGTGTGTTTATGACTTGGGAGTAATGAGAATGTTTAGGAAAGTTCTTATTTATAGCGTTTTGGAACTGGGATACCAAGTTTGATTTTACACTTTTACTAAAAGGAAGAATTACCCAGACATATTTATTAGGTTCTGGTTTAGAATGTTTTCCGGTATTGTTTATAAATAGTCTTAGTTTATTATTATCGTTGAGACAAGGTTTTATTTGACTGTTATTTCCCTTATTTCGTGAAAGAATGTTAAGCTTGTTGCTATCGTTAGGTAATTTATGGTTGTGGTTATCTTCGTATTTATTGTTATTATTTAAATTAAAAACTGTATCATTATTACTATTGCTATTAAAATTATTATTATTATTACTACTCATATCGGTTTCATAATTAGAATCTATATAATTAACCTTTTCTCTGTAACCTGCTTTTAATAAAGCTAAATTGTAAAATTCAGCCTCCTTATTGAAGATGCATTCATTCGTAGAAAGATTGGATAGTCTAAGTGAAATATTTTTGACCAAATTTCTCGTTACAGAATTTGGATGATTGCTGGATTTACTGATATATTTTAGGTTAGTGGAGGGTTTGTGATACGGGAAGAATGTTTTAGTGTGTAGATCTAAAGTGACGTCCAAGAAGTTAGCTATAGATGTTTCATCTTCAAATACTATACCAAAGCCCATTCTACTAAAAAACCTAGCTAATTTATTTTTAACTTTTTGTATTTTTTGATTTGTGGTGTTCTCTAAGTATAATAGACAATCGTCTCTGTATAGACCACCCTTAACATTTGGGAATTGGTCTTCTAATTCGTATAGAATGTATGTGCATACTAAATCTGCTATTTGTGCTGAATCGGAACTTCCCATAGGGACATCGAATCCTTCACGTCATAACCTTATCTATCTATTGTTTTCATACTCGGTCATAATGTCTTACGTTTAAGATGATTCCCATGCATTCCCTGAAGAGAAGGTTACAATTTTAATATCACAGATCCCTATGGATCACATAGGTTGTAATCCTTTGAAACATATGTAGGAATAAAGTATGCAATTATAACATGCGTTTTCTCCATTCCTTAAATTTTTAAATATATATATATATATATATATATATATATATATATATATATATATATATATATATATATATATATATATATATATATATATATATGTATATATATACATACATACACACATACATACATACATACATATATATATAATTATATGTATGTGCGTGCGTGTTTATGTTTGTGTGGATATGTGTATGAGTACGTAAATGCACATGTATGCTTGTGTCTGTATGGGGATGTACATATACATGTTTGTGAGTGTGTACGTATGTAGACGTTATGAGCTCATGAGGTTTTTATGTCTATGTATTGTGAGAATATAGCTGCGTGTATTTTTTATCTTCTATATTTTTCCTACCTATAGGAGTAACTTCCCTTTTATTCAACGGGGTTTTTTTTTATAGCATCTATTTTCATAATAGCCGATGAGAACGCATCGTAGCTCTTAGCTCCAGCATTTGAAACTCTGAGTCCTATTATGACAAGTTACTGATTGTCCTAAGTTATATATATATATATATATTCTGCTGATTACCTAATTTCGCGGTCTCATTCTTTTGTTGTCATTTATTATTATTATCATTATTATTATTATTATTATTATTATTATTATTATTATTATTATTATTATTATTATTATTATCATTATTATTATTATTATTATTATTATTATTATTATTATTATTATTATTATATATATATACATATATATAGTAGAATGATAAAGGGAAAGTTCTTCGTACAGTATTATAAATATATTTGAAAGAATGAGTAGAGACGGCTTTTGGGGGATAATATTTAATTTAATCTTTATAATAATGTTTACAGGGAGTTACTCTTATATGAGTTTCAAGCGTCTCGTAGCCGTTTTCAAACTGAAAAAAATGTGTGTACTACTCATTATTTCAAATGTGTGTGTGTGTGTGTGTGTGTGTGCGTGCGCGCGTGTGTCTGTGTCTGTGTTTATGTATGTATGTATATAATGAGTAAATATTCAAAAGCGAATATTTCTATAGATATTAGTATTGTTATTATTATCTGTGATAAATATAAAATGATAATAACAACAACAATGATATAGGTGGCTGTAGGCGTTAAATAGCGTGAGATAGCTGGGCACATGAATCGCCTACCTGCTAGAAAGTGAAGCTAAACCCCTCAACTTAACAACCAATGACACTGAAAATTTCAACAGATAACAGTAGTCGGGCAAGCGAGCAAAAACGTGACATACCATCACTGCTAAATGCTATACAATTTGGTATTTGGATATACTTGTATCTTGATTCGAGTTTTGGCGAAAAACCTTAGCTCTCTTCAGTAAGTCTCACCAAATGAAAAATTCAACTCGTCACGTTGAATATATACCATATATCTGTGTTTATGTCTGTGTTTGTCCCCTACCGCCGCTTGACAACCGGTGTTGGTGTGCTTACGTCACCGTAACTTAGCGGTTCGGCAAAAGAGTCCGATACAATAAGTAGTAAGCTTTTTTATAAATAAGTACTAGGGTCGATTCATTCGACTAGAAATTCTTCAAGGTGGTGCTCCAGCATGACTGCAGTCTAATGACTGAAACAAGCAAAAGATGTAAGATAAAGAAAATCTGTAGAGCGTATGCGTACAATCACATGGTTCCGCGTTCAATCCAGCTCGGACCGACCAAAGGCTTGCGAGTGAATTTGCAAGATGGTAACTGAAAGAAGCCCGTCTTGTGTGTGTGTGTGTGTGTGTGTGTGTGTGTGTGTGTGTGTGTGTGTGTGTGTGTGTGTGTGCGAGCGCGCACCTTTCGATTTGTCCTCTCTCATTGCCTGACAACCGGCGCTGGTTTGTATACGTCCCGTAGGTTAACGGTTCGGCAAAATAGACCAATAGAATACACACCAGGCTTTATAAAAAAAGTACTGGCGTTGACTTTTTCGACTAAACCCTTCAAGACAATTCCCCAGCACAGCCGCAGTCTCATGACTGAAACAAGTGACGTATTTTAAAGGTGCGATTGTTTTTCGTTATTGATACGTGAATAAAACAAAATAGGTGACCTTGTTTATATTTTATTTTCCTCGATTACCTACAACTTTTGATAAATAAAATACAAAATTTCGTTAAACGAGTGATTACATTAAACAATTGTTGTTCGTTAAACAAGTGAGGCTCGTTAAACGAGTGATTACATTAAACAAATGGTGTTTGTTAAACAAGTGAGGCTCGTTAAACGAGTAATTACACTCAGCAAGTGGTGTACATTAAACAAGTGAGGTACATTACTCTTGTGAAATATGTTAAAAATACTGAAAATGTACTGACTGAACAATGACTAGGCACCAATTAGACCCTTTTCTCTTTATATCTGAACATGGTTTGTAATTTTTTACAACTGAGTTCGCATGAAATTTTTATGGTCTTGCATTAATGGAAAAATGCCAAAAACAAAAGCAGAAAATTGGATCTGAATTACTAAATTAGAAACTACGCAGTGGATTATAAGAAAGTAGTGCGAATTATCTAAAAAAAAAAAATATTAACAGCAAACAAGCTAAATATGCAACATTGCATTATAAAAGAGTGTGGTGAGTAATCTATCTGCTATGTAATGACTGCATTTCATGAGGATTCGAGTTGGTGAAGAGAGTTCTGGTTTACAACTGAAGTCTGGTTAGCTCTCCTTTCTGTTTATAATACATATGGTGCACAGGAACCTCTACGAGGTCGTTCGACATACGAAAAATAGCATCAAAATCTTATTCAAATTACACAACGTCTTTTTTAATCATGTCATCTCTAACTATAGATGAGCTGAGGATGACCTGGGGATGATTTGGCGCTGAGCTTAAGTCGACCCAGGGTTACACAACAAAGACCTTAATCCTTTACAATTCGTAACCCAGTGGAAATTAATTTCTCAGAGAAGCAAATTCCAAAAAACTGTTCTCTAAAGATTCCACATTGAAAACATAACATTTCGTTAAGACGATTCTATTGGTTTTATAGAAATGTTAGAATGTCGAGCAAAATACCTAGTGGTGTTTATATATGGCTCTTTATGTTCTTTGTCCAAATCTCAAGGTCAACGGCTCTTTTCATCCTACTAGGGTCGATAAAAGAAAGTACCAGTCATATACTCAGGTCGATTAAATATTCTTGTAAAGCACCCTGGATGTGAATGGAGTCATAATGGAAGACAGAAGGCTAAAGAAGACTAGTAAAAGTCTTTGGTCAGAAGAGGATTTCGAGAGGAAACCTCTACGAAGACGTTTGACATGCGAGAAATAACAACTAAATTTCCCTCAAGTTATATCTTGTAGTGAAGCTTCTCTCTCAGTTATATATATGTGAATGCGGACGTAGCAGATAACAGCTAGCCTTCGGCTGCATCTTTGGACTCTGTTGTGTCCACCACTCTGATTGGTTGGTATTGGCGCACTTTTGTCTCTAGTTCTATTTCGCGCCAGGGTGCATACCAACCAATCGCAGCCTTCTGATAAGGTCACGTGGAACGGTTTTCTGAACCCCTGCTTGAGCCGATTTTTTCTCTTAAATAGCTTGCTTGTCTGCACTAAAGTTGTCTTTGACTTTAGACCTTCTAAGGTCTAGCCACTGACCACCAGCCAGTTCCAGCGACGACACACCACCGTTCAACTAACTGTTTACTACAAGCTTCTTCATCGCCAGCGTCTACACCGACGTCTCAACGTACACACCAAACCAGCAACGCTAACATAACTTTCTCTCAACACTGTTTGTGTGAATTGCTTCACCAGCGAGACCCTCTGTACCAAGTAACCGGTCGCAGCATCGTAGCCTCAACTTCTCGGGTGACATGTATCTTTTCTCCAGGCTCTGCTATTCGTCCACGACTTCTTGTACAGCACCTTTACCACTGTGTACCATGAATACGAACTGGTATTTCACATCCTTGTGTCTAGACTTTTAACGTCCTTATTATAGACTGTTTTCTATACTCTGTATCTCTTGCATTCACATACATATATTTGTATACACACTCTTTGTTTACATGACGGCCTGTCTTATATTGTGTTTTATCATGTCGCGTTCACACTCACACAGACATTCTAATTGACAACCAATAAACCTTACTTTTATACATCTTTACCGGTTGAGTCTCTCTCTTTTGTTGTTGGCACTTACCTCATTCCATCTTTGCGTTTTTTATATATTTGTGCCGATCGTGTGATGTGCTAAAGGAGCCGTTCCTTCGTCACCATCTCCTGGTCGCACGGTCCGCTACAAACTGGTGACCCTGACGTGATCCCAACGCGCAGCCCGACGTACACACGAGCGTTTTACTAAATGGTGACCAAGTGCCAGCTTTATGACCAACGTTTCTTTCAGCTTTTTCGCTACAGTTATTTCCTGTATCGTCTGTTTTGTCTTGCGCAAAATGACTGGTGGGGGGCTCTGTAGCGAAGCTTCTCTCTCAGTTATATATATGTGAATGCAGACGTAGCAGATAACATCTAGCTTTCGACCGCATCTTTGGACCCTGTTGTGTCCACCACTGAGATTGGTTGGTATTGGCGCACTTTTGTCTCTAGTTTTATTTCGCGCCAAGGTGCATACCAACCAATCGCAGCCTTCTGATAAGGTCACGTGGAACGGTTTTCTGAACCCCTGCTTGAGCCGATTTTTTCTCTTAAATAGCTTGCTTGTCTGCACTAAAGTTGTCTTTGGCCTTAGACCTTCTGAGGTCTAGCCACTGACCACATAGCACCAGCCAGTTCCATCGACGACACACCACTTCTTTCAACACCTTGCTGCAAACTCCATCTTCGTCGCTACTTCCAGCTTCTTAGCGTCTACACCGACGTCTCTACGTACACACCACCAACAGCGCCCGCACAGGTTCACTCAATACTGTTTGTGAAATATCTTCAACTTCCTACACGACATGTGTCTTACTCGGCTCTGCCTACAACGCCACAGCCTCTTGGTACAGCGTTTCAACCTACTGTGTACCTCAGTTACGAACTGGTATTTCACATCCTTGTGTCTGGACTTTTAAAGTCCTTATTATAGACTGTTTTCTATGCTCTGTATCTCTTGCATTCACATACACATATTTGTATACACACTCTTTGTTTACATGACGGCTCGTCTTATATTGTTTTATTATGTCGCAGTCACACTCACACAGACATTCTAGTTGACAACCAATAAACCTTACTTTTATACATCTTTACTGGTTGAGTCTCTCTCTTTTCTTGTTGGCACTTACCTCATTCCATCTTTGTGTTTTTTATATATTTGGTCGCTACAATCTTATAGACTTACAAAAGGAGGGTATATTTGTATAATATAGTTTTAGGCACATTGTGTCTGGAAAAATAGAAATAGGTGTGCTGGTCATGGTTCTTCCATTGTACACACAAACGTCACCAATCATACATACACGCACACTTATACACATACACATACACACATACACGCACACACACACACACACACACACATACATACATACATACGCACGCGCGCGTGGGTGATGATCATAACATCGAACGCTGGAACGCTGAATTCAAATAACCGTAGGCTTGCGCTTCAGCAAGCCCATCTCGTCCAGTATTTTGTACCAAACTGTTTAAAATAGTTGAGATCTGATATCGTCAAGATCTCCAGATTCTCAGAAACTTAGAAGTGGTTATTGACAAAATGAACAATTGCCGGATCTTTTTTAAAACGGGGGGCCACATTTTTCATTAATGTTTTACGTAGTGTTTTTGGTACCGAAAGACTTTCAAACTTCGTATACTTATCTATTTTGTGTTATAGAACAGAAAAATATTTTTGTATTCGAATTTATTTCATGTAAAAAATTGTCTTATTTCGATAATTTCAACCAATCACTGACAAGTATTCAGTTGTTTAGATTTACTCCTTTGGCTGATTAAGCGATGTAAAGCGTATTTAATCTCCATACCTTCGTTTTATTTGCTTTTTTCATTTTAAATTTGCTTTAACCCTAACCCTAACCCTAACCCTAGGGTTAGGGTTGGCTGATTAAGCGATGTAAAGCGTATTTAATCTCCATACCTTCGTTTTATTTGCTTTTTTCATTTTAAATTTGCTTTAACCCTAACCCTAACCCTAACCCTAACCCTAACCCTAACCCTAACCCTAGGGTTAGGGTTAGGGTTAGGGTTAATTGTTTCAGAATCGTTTGTTTATGTAGTCGGCACTTAATGTATATCGGCTGAATGGACGTCAGTGATTGGTTGAAATTACAGAAATACGACAACTTTAACGTGGAATAATTTATGGATTTCTTTTTTTTTAAAGAAGACTAAGAGAAAAAGATGTTTTATATGACACATTCTACCAGTGTTCCAAGTTTCAAAGTGTTTCGTTAATGAAAAATGTGGCCCCCGTTTTAAAAAAGATCCCAATTGCCACCTAAAAACTTACTGACTGTAATTTCTTCCAAAAAGATTGGGTTGAGAGAGAAAATGTCCCCGCCATTGTTTCGTTGGTATACTGCCTAACGGTCACATCTTAAATAAGAGACTATTTACCCATAATGGAGGGCCTTCTCTTCCGATGCTTGAGGAATGAATGGGTTCCACTGGTTAGAGGTTCAACTGCTGCTAACTTCCACTTTTGAGTTTCGGGAGGCTGTGGATGTTGATGCATAAGTAAGCGCTGAAGTTGTAACTTCTGAAGATATTCTGTTCGGTCATGGCTGACCTGGGGTTAAGCAACGACTATCACCTATTACTACTACTACTACTACTACTACTACTACTACTACTACTACTACTACTACTAAATCAGCGATTCTCAACTATATGAGCTATATGGCCGCCCAAATGTGCTATACCATTTTTGTATGTGCTTTGAATAGATAAATGGGACATTTGAGGAACCGCAGCATGTTTCTAGGAGACCACAAAAGTATCTGAGGAGAGCCACACACAAATTCAACTCAAATAAATACGGTCACCTTATCATTATCCCCATATAATTTCAAGAGTATAAATATTTTTGTTTGTTATTGCTTTTTTTCATTTTTTATCTTGTTTAATCTGGTTGACTTACCTATTTTCAAAAACTCACAGTTGCCTTGAAGAAGAAGGAAACTTCGTAGTCACTGCAATACTGCAACTAGATATAGAAAAAATTAGTTGATCGTGTATCAGCCACACAAATTCACAATGAATAAAATGTCAATGTTTTTATTTTATATGTATATATCTATACATATGAATTTGGCAAGGGCGATTCTTTCTTGTCTTGGGATTCACGATCAAACAGCTGGGTGGAATTGCGCTAAAAATTACACAGATGTGTAGAATGATCCGGTGGTGATCTTGGGATTTGTATTTTTTTCATAGCTCCCGTGATTACCGAGATAATCTAGTATAATAATACTCTTGAATGAGAAAGGAAGGGGTGATAGATGAATAAGGAAGGAAGGAGTGATGTCATACTTGGTAGTGGGATGATGAAAATTGTACGCTCAAAAAAATAAATCAAACAGCGTTTCAACTCTGTTGAATATGTGTGTGTGCGTGTATGTGTGTATGTGTGTGTGTGTGTGTGTGTGTGTGTGTGTGTGTGTGTGTGTGTGTGTGTGTGTGTGTGTGTACGCGTGTACGCGCAATGGAAGTGGGATGGTTCGTCTATGTTCGCTTAGTATTTGGGTTTATTTGGGGATTTGGTTGATTCTTGGTTGCTTTGTTTTTTGGGGTCAGTTATTTTTAGCGTTTTAACAGAAAAAAAGTCATTCTAAAATTGTTTTTTAACGTTAGCGTGCCCAAACACGTCGAATGCTTACACAAAGGTTTTACAGCCACATCATCCAAACAGATTGGGTAAAACCCGGCTTAGCTGCTTGTATATATATATATATATATATATATATATATATATATATATATATATATATATATATATATATATATATATATATATATATATATAGTTCAAAAAAAGGAAAAAGACAAAAAAACAACAACGCGAGGACGTGATACAGATTGTGTTACTAGACGCTCGGGAAAGGAGTGTATATATATATATATACTATTACTACTACTACTACTACTAAAACTCTGTCATTGCTTGCGTGTTTGCTTGCGTGAGTGCTTGTCTGTGATTTAATAGGGAATATATAATACTGTCAAAATTGTTTCCATCAATTCTTTGTTTGCATTATATAATAATTCATTCGGCATTTTTATAGAAGTGTGCACATATACCAGTATTTAACTGGTACTTATTTTATTGACCCCCGAAGGGATAGAATGCAAAGTCGACCTCGGCAAAATTTGAACTCAGAACGTTAAGACGAACGAAATGCTGCAAAACATATTGCCCGGCATGCTAACGATCACTGATGTGATTAATATAAAATCAGGAGGTTATAGGATGTTTTGTTTTGTAGTGGCGCGAAATTATAGCCGCCATTGAGGAAGTACTATTCTGCGCATGCGCGGGGGACTTCACCACCGGAAGCCCCTCGAGTTGCGCATGCGTAGTGAAACTCGTACTTAAACAGAGAGTTTCATTTTCTTAGCGAGTTGAGCCTACGACCTTCTACGTAACAACACCTCGTTCCTCCATGAAGCACTTTTGCACTGTTCTCTGGCAGGCATCAAGGAAGACCTTAACCTTCCATTACCAACTACAACTCAATCAGCGGCTGCTAAGCTGAATGACAGGAACTGAACAACCAAGTATCATCATAAATAAACCTTTTATTATGTTGTTAATTGTTCTAATGTCTCTTCATTCATAATGCTGTTGAAAGATGATAGAGAGACTAAAGTCTCTACAAAGTCACTATCACTACTATCAAACCTTTTACAGTTTTGTTTCGTTTTCTGCTTTTTCCCCACCCAACTAATATCCTCTGTGAAGGGTCCTCGGAGATAATTTATGTACCGAAAGAGATCATTAAACAATATATAAAAAAACAAAACCTTGAGTACCACTGCACTAAATGAAGTTATCTCTCCACTGGTGCATTTTGTAGTTATCAGAGTTACATATCTTCAAAATTCTACAATCTGATACGTAACGATGAAAAGGCAAATTCACCCATAATGCAATGAATGTTAAATATAGCAAGTGCTGTTTTGTTTAATGACAGGTGTCTCATAGTGTTGTTTTAACTGCACCTGAAATTTGAAACCGGATTGTAGTAGTTGTGCGTGGGAATTTTTATCCATTCTGTAACAAATACTTATTTGTGGAGGGGGTGAATTTTTGTTTTGTTTTGTTTTATTTTGTTTTGTTTTGTTTTTTTTGTTTTTTTTTTGCTTGTGTTTTGGAATTGTTCAACAACATCCTTGGTTTTCATTGGTGCAACTGAATTTTTGTTTTGTTTTGTTTTGTTTTGTTTTTTTGTTTTTTTTTGCTTGAGTTTTGGAATTGTTCAACAACATCCTTGGTTTTCATTGGTGCAACTGATTGGTTTACTGCATTTCTGAAGGTGAGAGGGGCAAGGTAGTGGGTATAACTCAGTGCAAAACAAATATCGCAAGGGATTTCTTTCAAAGAGTACCAGTTGTAAACCATTTTTTAAAAAGTTGGTTACACTCTTCCTTGATATATGTTAGCAAAAGAGATGCCACTATACATAAATATTAAAATGGAGTCTCCGATGGTTTCGAAGTTGAATGCTTTTAATTGCATGATCAACGGAACAGCCTACTTCTTGAATTGACATGTAAAGCGCTGAGTATTCCTGGGGCACGTGTCGAAGGAAGGGGTCAAAGACAATCGATACTAGGCAATGGTATTGAACACAAGGTCTCGCGATTGGGAAGCAAACTTTTTAGCCATTCATGCGCACATATGTGTATGTGCGTGCTTGCGTGCAACTACCACCCAGTTTTCATCTGCCAAATTTTACTAACAACATATTGTCCAACCTAAATGACTGAGATGCCGCAAATTTGCAAAGAGATGCAGTGGAGTAACGGGGAGATACGGTGTATTATCATAGTACGATGGATTAGTAGAGCGGGGTGGTGGTAAAATATCTAAAGCAGAGCACAAAATGCCAAGCAGTATTTGTTCCAGATCTCTACATTCTGAGTTCAAATCCTGCTGAGGTTAACTTTGCCCTTTAGCATTCTGGAGTCAATAAAATAAAGTATCGGCTGCAGATGACTGGATGGTGCAATTGTAAGGACATCAAGGTAAGATGTCTGCTCTGAATATTTGCATCTTTTAAGTTGTCTTATGGTTTAATACCACCACAACCACCACCAACACCCTTCACTATCATTATCATCACCACCACTTGTCACTTGGAGTACCTTTTGCAAACATTTGGACCAAGTTTCTGATTGAGGGTGTTTCCTCCCCTCTCCCCTAACACTCAAAAACACCCAGAGGTACTGGTCTCCCATCACCCAACCACCGCACACACACAGCTTTACTAAGTGACGAAAGACAGAGCAGGATTGAACCTGTAATCAAGCAATAGTTTTAACAATACAACCACAGAATATATATGATTAAACTTTCAACATATGTAAATATATTGAAGGACATCTTTTTTTATGCACAACACAGCATAAACTAAAAGAACTTAAATAAATTTCAATTTCACCCTAACTTAAACCCATTCTTTCTGTGTTATTGATGTATAAAAACAAGAGAACAGAGTCTCCTGACAAAGCATTTTACAATTTGTAAATCATTCAGCAGAGAAGATGACTCAGCTTCCTTCCCTAATCAATAGCAGAGATCAGTTGCTACATAAAGCAGTCACAAATTAGGCTAGCATGTTAGTAGATAACCTGACTTGCAAATTTGTAGCTTTAACAACTCATCATTAATTAAACAATTACAATTCTTCAAGGTGGTGCCCCCAGCATGGCTGCAGTCTAATGACTGATACAAGTAAAAGTTCTAAACGTACTCACACATTCTATGGCTGATACACATAAATGTTTCTGACAAAGTATACCATCCAAGTGGCTCTACCCACTAACTATATTGATAAGGAGACCATCAGCTTCATGAACATGGTCGAAACTTTTGTGTTCAGGAACAGGAAAAAGCTGGAGGCCTCTAACAAGGACTTGTTGTCCATGGCCAAAAGGCAGAAACATTCTCAGTAAACAAATGCCACCAAGATAGCTGAGCTGGTGCTGAAAAACTCAAGACATTATCAACAGCCACTCCAGTGAGACTAAGAAGAACATCACCAAAAAGTGGTGGAGTCAACTTCCTGGCATGTGATGTAGAAACTCATGAGACACAAATTCTACATGATGTGGAGGGGGAAATTTATATCATGTGAGAGCAGAGAGCCATGTATCATGTAACTTCAACATTATGTCTAATGTTACCAATTTAGCATTTTTAATGCAAGGTCTAGCATTTTTTCTAAGCATTTACCAGGGAAACTAACAGTTTTGGAAACATTTATTTTACATGTTTTTAGCATTTTCCTCTGATTATGACATTTTCACAATAGTTAATCTTTTTCTATCTTCTCTTTTTCCTCTTTTTTCTACTTGTTTTACTTTCTTCTTTTTTTTTAGTACTATCACTTGTTGTTGAATTTTTTTCTTTCAGTTTCACAATACTCCAAAGTTTGTACTTTATTGTTAACTTTTCAGGCCTGAGCAAATGCAGGGGTGGGAAGATAACTCATGTCAACATCTGAGTCCTCTACATAAAATTTGCTGGCCATAGGAACCAACAATACCAGTGTAACAGTAGGAATCAACAATGGTGTTTTCCAGAAATTAAGAGAGGAAGTTTCATCATTACTTTTATTTAAATGTGTATGTCATTCTTTACAGTTGGCAGTATCCCTCACTTGTGCTGAATGCCTGCCTAGAAACTTAGAATTTTTAGCATCTCTCACTCTGCAACTGGTCAAAGAACCTACAAGCAGTTTTACTTTGCAATCAATGATAAGGAGCCCTTGAAGATTATAAACTCTTATGCATCTAGGTAGCTTTCAAAAGAACCAGCTGTAAGTAGAATTTTAAGCCATTTTAATTTGAATTATAAACTCGTTTCCAAACTACAAGTCCAAAAGAAAAGTGCTTTACAGCTCAAACAATATACGAAATGTTTTGTGATTCTAGGAATGAAATTCCACTTTATTTTTGCATCCAGTTCTAAAACATTTTCAAGAAGCAAACAAGCTGTTTGAATCAAAGTTAAACTAAATTTAATCAAATCTATTGCTAATTTGATAGTAATGCTAACATGTACAATTGGTCCTAATGCGTATATTGAAGAATTTTTTTAATTCTAAACCAAATTTAAGCTACAGGCTCAAGAGAAAGATAACAGAGATGATAATTAAGAAGACTGTAACAGCTACCAAAGGAAATAATATTCATAAAAGAGTACAACAATTTTTACTCTACCTGTATAAAGCGCTCGAGCAATGTTTGCCAGTAAACTTTTAGATACTGAGGAATATCAAATGTTTTTCAGCAGAAAATACTATGAAGCATTCAAAAGAGCCAATTTTTTCTGTCTTAAAAGGAATGGATTTAAATGAAGAAAAAATGCATCTATTGAAATTTAGTTTAAATAGCATCCATTTAATCAAATTGACGAATACATCAAATACTGAGGTATTAAGGTTTAAATTTTTTGATTTATAAAAATGCCACTGGAGGAAATTGTTTCAGAGATGTTGCAAAATTTGCCATTAGGCACCAGCATGGCTTTGTGGTAAGAAGTTTGCTGCCCAACCACATGGTTCCAAGTTCAGTCTCACTTGCCAAAAGTCCTACTGCATAGTAGCTTGGACAAGTGTCTTCCACTATAGCCTTGGGCCAACCAAAGCTTTGTGAGTGAATTTGGAAGATGAAAACTGAAAGAATCCCATTCTATGTGTGGGGGAGGGGTTGTGTGTGGGGGAGGGGTTGTGTGTGGGGGAGGGGTTGTGTGTGTGCGTGTGTCTTTGTCCCTCCTACCACTGCTTGACAATCAGTATTGGTGCGTTTATATCCTCATAACTTAGTGGTTCAGCAAAAGAGACCAATAGAATAAGTATCAGGCTTAAAAGAGAAGTAAGTACTAGGGTCGATTTGTTCAACTAAAATTCTTCCAGGCAATGCTTTCTGTAAAATATGACCTAAAATGAGAGCTCAAATGCTGCAAAACTTTCGATATTTCAAAACCTGTATCTAACAAGATTGGGACCTTCGATGTATACAAAAGTCAAGACCCAGAGACTGCAGCTGAAGCTGAAATTGTGGAAATGAAGAAATTATTTCTCAATGCTGAATATAAATTAAGGAATATAAATAAAAATGTAAATAAAAATCATTCATTATAATAGGGGTGGGGCAGAATGAGTAATATTCACTGTATTTTTGACTTTGAGAAAAAATAGTTTATAAATGTTCACAGGCACAGACATGTTGTGTGGTAAGAAGCTTTCTTTCCCTATATGTATATAAATATATGTATGTATGCACATATATATATATATATATATATATATATATGCATACATACATATATATAAGGTTAGAGGTTAGAATAACTGTCTAAGGGATATAAAAATATCCATTTTACAACCGGTATAATTACCTATGTTAACCCTGGGTATACATATGCAACCATATTATGCTCATAGGATACAGGCAACAACAAAGATAAACATGAGTTTATCAGGAATCAAATTTAAATTAAGCAAGAAATGGAGAAATCTTAATCAACAACAATTGACTAACATCGATTATTATTTTTTGATACAAAACTTTATTCCATCTAACAGCTGTAAAATATTAATTAGTGGGTTAATCTTTCTTTAGGGGTAACAGGGCATATAAATAATAAAAAAGTAAAACAAATACTTTACCATAATGGGATATGCCAATAGGTCTAGAAAAAGATGGAGTGATAGTGCCATAATGTTTAGAAGTAATCATAATAGGGATCTTTTTTAAAACGGGGGCCACATTTTTCATTAACAAAACACTTTGAAACTTGGAACACTGGTAGAATGTGTCATATAAAACATCTTTTTCTCTTAGTCTTCTTTAAAAAAAAAGAAATCCATAAATTATTCCATGTTAAAGTTGTCGTATTTCTGTAATTTCAACCAATCACTGACGTCCATTCAGCCGATATACATAAACAAACGATTCTGAAACAATTAATCCTAACCCTAACCCTAACTCTAACCCTAACCCTAGGGTTAGGGTTAAGGTTAGGGTTAGGGTTAAAGCAAATTTAAAATGAAAAAAGCAAATAAAACGAAGAATTGTTTGTTTATGTAGTCGGCACTTAATGTATATCGACTGAATGGACGTCAGTGATTGGTTGAAATTATCGAAATAAGACAATTTTTTACATGAAATAAATTCGAATACAAAAATATTTTTCGGTTCTATAACACAAAATAGATAAGTATACGAAGTTTGAAAGTCTTTCCGTACCAAAAACACTACGTAAAACATTAATGAAAAATGTGGCCCCCGTTTTAAAAAAGATCCCATAATAGTTCTGAAGGTTATGTTAATAGTACTAATTAATAGTTAATCCTAATAAAATGCCCATCAATTGATAACAATTATTTACTTGCTGATATGTTGTCAAGACCAACCACCTATTGCCCATAATGGGATTGACCAAAGTCCAGCTTTCGATATAATCGGTCAGTTTAAGTTCTAGTTTAGTCATTTACTCAATGTCCTGAAGCATTACACTACAAAATAGTATGATTTAAATATATTGAGCCTTCATTCTTCCTCTCAAGGCTCTTTTTCTTTTCTTTTCTTTATGTATTTTTCTTCACTCTGATGAAGCTCCATTTTCAGATCGGATGTGTTACAAAATATGACTAATATTATTCTCAGAATTTTCAATGGCAACAAAGTATGACATTGGAAGCAGAAACGGCTTTTAGATGTTGTATTAAAAAATAATAATCAATGTTAATTAATTGTTGTTGAGAAAGATTTCTCCATTTTCTGCTTAATTTATATGTGTGTATATATATATATATATATATATATATATATATATATACACACACATACATATATATATATATATATATATATATACACATACATATATGTGTATATATATATGTGTGTGTGTATGTGTATATATATATATATATATATATATATATATATATATAAATTTAATGAAGTAAATTTAATGAGTAAAACGCTTATGTTAACTGTATACTTTTATTTCCAACATATGTTTCGAAGATTACAAATTATATAGGAGTTACACCACAGTTATTTTGTGATCTTTGCTACCCTGGTATCTATTAACCAATTTATTTTGTCCGAGTTATTTATTAATTAGGAGAAAATAAATACATATAATAATATATATATATAGATAGATAGATAGATAGATAGATAGATAGATAGATAGATAGATAGATAGGAGTGGCCGTGTGGTAAGAAGTTTGCTTCCCAACCACATGGTTCTGGGTTCAGTCCCATTGCATGGTACCTTGGACAAGCGTCTTCTATTATAGCCTCAGGCTGACCAAAGCCTTGAGTGGATTTGGATGACAAAAACTGCAAGAAGCCTGTTGCGTATGTATATGTGTGTGTGTGTGTGTGTGCATGTATTTGTGTCTGTGTTTGTCCCCACCTCCACCATCATTTGACAACTGATGTTGGTGTGTTTACGTCCCTGTAACTTATTGGTTTGGCAAAAGAGACCGATAGAATAAGTACTAGGCTTACAAAGAATAAGTTCTGGGGTCGATTTCTTCAAGTAAAGACAGTGCTCCAGCATGGCCACAGTCAAATGACTGAGACATTTAAAAGAGAGTATCTTACAAAAACTATATCAGCTTAGCAAATGAGCTCTAAATGCATTAAAAACACTATAACATATTCAGAACAATTATATACTTTCAACTCAATGTGACAGTCCCAATAAGGGAATCATACTGCTGCTATTTAGCCCTAGGAAGCTGGACTGCTTCCTGTTGGCCTTGACACATTTCCTGTGTCCTTATATTTGCAAGAGGGAGACAAGCAGCCCCACCCACTCACAAATATATATATTTTTAGTGAAAACACATTCACTGATTACAAAAATTAGAAATGATCTAATTATAAATCTCACAGAAAGAATTAAGCAGCAGTGGTGAGATTTATAATTAGATCATTTCTAATATTCAGAACACTATTTCAGAAAATTATCTCCGTTCTCTTTGAACATATGAAAGACAAATTTAGCTGGGGCAAAATGAGTAAGCCAAGACAAAGTAAATTTACCTTGTCAGTTCTTGAAATATACATTTGGGAAAAGATTCATACACATCAGTATCCATCCTTAGACATCAAAAGGATCAGAAATGCAACAAAAGTTTAAAATATCTAGGTCATATCAAAAAGGATCTTGGGAAAATGGCACATAACATCAAATTAGTGAAACTTGACTAAATCTAAAAACTCAACATAAAAATATTCTCATTAGCTTCTTCATGATCTCTTCCTGGTATATTTAGGTACCATTCTATTAAAAAGATAAAAAGATTATTGAAATTAATCTTTACTCATTTTGTCCCACTTAAGACATCATGTTTTAGAAATTGTAAACTATCAAACTAGACATTAGTGTAGGAAAAATTGACTTGAAATCTAACAAGAGTAAAGAATTTTGAATGTTAAGAACAATAGATTAGTCAGATATTTTATTAGCAACCTCAATTACAATCATATCAAAGCTGAAGAAAAATTTCTTGAAAAAAAAAGTATTTGTCACCTGACTGTCTCAAACTCTCAATTTCAACAACAATGATGCTGACCAATTTTTATTCCCAAAGATGAATCAACAATACAAGATGGTGATGTAGTACTTGCAATGTAATTGTTTCAAACGGGTAAGGAAAATATAACAAGAAATTAGAAATTACTTATTTTACCCCAATTACCCATTATGCCTCACACACACACACACACACACACACACACACACACACACACACACCTCATATTTGAACTGTAACATTCTGTTCTTTCTTATCTACCATTTTTAAAGCAATTTTTAACATTTTATTCGACTGAAATTTAGCATAAAATTGTGATTTTATATTGGCAACATTAATAATGCTGCCAATAATGCAATTGCTATGTTCCCAGGTTTCATCGAGGGAGGGTATAGCTGGTGGCACCACAGTGGTAAGAACTCATTGGATGCTGGCAATGCAGGGATGGTGGGCAGCATAGATGAAGCCACCTAATCCTAGGAGCTAATCATTGCAGTGACTTCATAGAAGCAGTCTGTGGGATAGAAAAGTGATTTTATTGACTGACCAATTTCTTTTGATTTATTTGAATCAAACATGTACACTACTTTTTTTAAATCTGGTAGTGTATTATTTTTCTCTTTGTTTTTCTTTGTTGGTGCATTCATACATGTATAAAATTATGTGTTGCCTCTTATATATATATACATATATATACATATACATAATTTCTTTTGGGTGTGAACCTAGAGTTTACTGTATTAAGTTCATCTATGGATTTGCTCCTTGGTTATATTGGGTTGGCAAGGAAGTCATTTTTTTTTTCATACAAAGAATAAGCTTTAATCAATTATATATTTTCCATTTTGTTCGATGACCTTTTGTTGTCTTTCTGGCAACTTCATGATTCCACGCTCATAGAACTTCTGGTCCTTATCAGTCAAAAACTGAAGCAAGTCTAATTTCAGGTCATCATCATTATTGAAAGTTTTACCATTCAAAGAATTTTGCAAACTACGAAATAAATGGTAATCTGTTGGTGCAAGGTTAGGACTATATGGTGGATGTGATATCACTTCCCAACCAAGTTCCAATAATTTTTCATGAGTTAGCAAAGATATGTGTAATCCAGCGTTGTCATAGTGGAACACCAATCCTTTAAGATTTGCCAATTCTTGCCGTTTTTCTGTAATTGCTTCCTCCAGTTTCATTCGTTGTTGACAATAAACATCTGAATTGATCGTTTGGTTCCTTGGAAGCAACTCAAAATACACAATACTTTTGTAATCCCACCAAACTTACAGCATGACCTTTGTAGCATAGCAGGGCAGTCGAATTACCTCGCCCCAGCATAGCAGCACACTGGTGCTGCATTCCTTCATTCTTTAAAAGCTAGTGGCAGAAGAATACACATGACAACTTCTGCCCAGAGTAACAATGCTAGCTTTTCAAGAGCATTTATTCAGTTGCTATCTAAATGTCAGAATGTTAACACTTGGTTCCCTTTCATCACTGCTTTGCTTTATCCCATTCAGATGTAGACACTAAACTATCAAAAAGCTTGTGGCTCATCTAGCTCGACATGCTACGGGATTTCTGCCTCACCTCACTGCCACTTCAAAACTTATTGGATATTTTAGATTTGCAGCCAAGTACCGGAGTTAACTACCTTGATGTGCATTGAGGAATTAACTCATGTCACCTACACCCTGTTGTCTTGTACACTTATCTCTGTTGTGCTAGCTACTTCATGTGTGAGTAAGGAATAAATTATGGGTACTACTAAAGCAGCGCGGACCCGAACGCGCAGTCGCGCGTCCGCGCTAGCTAGTCGTGAGTGGTCGATCCTAACCCTAACCCTAACCCTAAACACGTATTCATTTGCACACGCGGTTTAGGGATAGGGTTAGGGTTAGGGTTAGGGATAGGGTTAGGATCGACCACTCAAGACTAGCTAGCGAGGACGCGCGACTGCGCGTTCGGGTCCGCGCTGCTTTAGTAGTACCTAAATTATGTTTGTTAACCAAAAACATTGCCTTCTGATATTTATTAGTACCTTTATGTAAAACATGCATTTATACATTCCAAACCTTCTTACGTGCACACATCTAAATATACTTCCTAAACTGGTAAAGCCCAACTCTTAAACTCTTGTTACACCTTTTTTTTTCTTTTTTCAGATGCAATTCAGCTTTCGATGTGGTTTGTGCTGGTTCATTACCTTTTCGATTGATGATATTGTAGACAAATCATTTTTCATCACCAGTGATGATTTGTTTCAATAGAAAAAGGTCGATTTCATTGCGTTTGAGATGCATATCATAAATATTGTTTTGTTGTGTTAAATGAATCTCTTTCAATCTATGTGGAACCCAAATATCGCGCGTCTTAAGAAGTCCAATACATTTTAAGTGATTTTTGTTTGTTGTGATACATTTAACCTCTCTGAAGTTTCTCGCACAGTTATATGACAAGATTCAATTATGGCTTTGATTCGGTCATCATCAACTTCAGAAGATCGGCCAGAAAGTTGGTCATTTTTGAGTCAAAAATCTCCAGAACAGAATTTTTGAAACTATTTTTGACATGTGCGTTTTGTTCAGCAATCAACACCATAAACTTCACGTATTTCTTTGTGAGCCTCTGCAGCTTTTTGCACTCCATGTTAAAATTGATACTGAACTAATAGCTGTAAACAAAATTACGCGCAATTAGCTTCTTAAGTAAACTAACAGTAACGGCAATAAAATGTCAAAAGGGAAAAATTATAACGTTGGCAAAAAGCATAAAAAAATCCTAACTATCTATATGCGAAAAACGAAATTACTTTCTTACCAACTCAATAATTAAACATACATGCACACACACACAACACATTTAAACAGATGCATAACATACATATGTAGGTGCGTAGTAAAGTAGTGAGACAGCATGTCTTATAGATAAGAGACAAATATACACACATGCCTACATTGGTAAACATAAACATTTCGTTTAACCAGAACATTTCATACAGTGGGATCTAATTAGAACGCACTCAAGCAAATACATTTCCAACTTTTACTCCTGTTTGTCCCATTACCTCCCTTCATAGTTGTATATTTATCAGCAGTTCCTCTACAATCAAACTGTTTTATATCTAGTGTAACGTTTCAAACTATTTTAATATTTACGAAGGAAGAAAACTAGGTTATAAGCAGAGGTGTTTTACGGTGCGTTTTATTACCGTGCGATGCCAGCAAGTACCTGACGAACAGTCGACCACACCCACTCTACTGTACGTATAAATAGTCTGTTTTTTTAACCGTTTAACTTTCTTTTTAAGTATATCGTGGTCGATTTTATTATTTAAACTCCAGGTCATTGCTGATCCCGTTGACCTGTAAGCAGATATTCGTGCTGTCTTTCGCTACCCCGTCCTTCTGTTGGATAATATTTCCTCTGTCTCTTTACGCGCTGAGTTTAAATATCGCCGGAATCAACTTTGCATTTCATCCTTTCGAGTTAGATAAAATAAGACATAATATATTAGAGTCGGCATAACCACATATGTGTACCTCTTCCCACGACTTTGTTGCCTCATAACTTCCAGAAAAATGGATCCTTTTTAACGAAAATTTCAACAAATACCACTTAGATGCCGTGGATTCAAAGTATATAAGGATTTATGGGAAAGAATTTGGTGGACATTGGAATTAGACACTGAGGGAAAATGGGTGTAACTTTTTTATTTTTTAAGTTAGGCGATTTTCGTTTTCGGTAATGTGTTCTACATGTCCCGGTCATGCGATTCCCCCTAAAAAAATTCTTTGCGATTTCGCCCCCCACCCCACCCACCCTCGAGAGGTGGGGGGGGGGGGGAATTTCATTGTGTTCTACATGTCCAGGTCGTACGAGTAGCCTTCTTGCAACTTAGATGTGAAAATGAACGGCTTCAATTTATATTGAAACAGAAAAAGGATCACATGTGGAGTCCCCACCACGAAACTTGATATGCTAGAAATAACAGCTAAACGCGGACAATCCAAATCTTGCATTTACTCAGAATTTCACAGAATTTTGTTGATCCCGTTAGTGGGGTATGTACGAATAGCGTAGAGGCATTTTGGTCACGAATAAAACGTAGACTGAAATATAAAAGTGGATCATGCGGTAACATGAAATGGTCACATATTGATGAGGCAATGTACCGCGATTATTACGATATGAAGTGTGAGAATTCGTGGGAGAACTTTCAAACATTTATTAAGCACATAGCCGAAATATATCCACAGTGATTTCAGAAAGGTAAAGGTTACACTTTTTTTTTTGCTTTCGAATTTGCTTTCTATTTTTTTATTTATTTTGTATTTTTCGTTTTCGAATATATGTTCTCTGGTAAAAAGCGTGAAACTCGCAGTTCAACTTTCTGAGTAAATGCAAGATTTGGATTGTCCGCGTTTAGCTGTTATTTCTAGCATATCAAGTTTCGTGGTGGGGACTCCACATGTGATCCTTTTGCTGTTTCAATATAAATTGAAGCCGTTCATTTTCACATCTAAGTTGCGAGAAGGCTACTCGTACGACCTGGACATGTAGAACACAATGAACCCCCCCCCCCTCCCGAGGTTGGGTGTTGGGCGAAATCGCAAAAAATTTTTTTAGGGGGAATCGCATGACCGGGACATATAGAACACATTATCGAAAACGAAAATCGCCTAACTTAAAAAATAAAAAAGTTACAGCCATTTTCCCTCGGTGTCTAATTCCAATGTCCACCAAGAATTTTTCCGAAGGGGTGGGGAGAGGAGTTTCGGGAAATTCACACAATCCGATTTTTTCCCCTCATAACTGTAAGGAAAATGAATATCTTTTAATGAAATTTTATACAAATACCTTTCAAATGGCATAGATTACAGTTATAAAGAAATTTGTGGGGGAAATTTTTCCGGCGTGATGGGGAGAGAAGTTTCGAAAAAACGGAGTTTCGGATCAGGAAGACCTAAGTTGGAAATACTCCGTTTTGCTGGGGATTTTTCCCATTTTTTTTTATTATTATTATTTTACCACAGCCTTCGAAATGATGATGAGATGTTTTTATGAAAAAAAGTTTTGAAATTTTTTTTTTTTTGTACAAACCCCTCCCCCATTCTCACTATTCCACTTTGGATCCATTTTGGTCAATGTCTTTGCACTTCAAAACCTTGGGAGGAGCCTTTTCTGTAAAAAAAAAATATGGCGTTCCTTCGATATAACTCGACAAACTCAACATTTGACAATGGATATTTCCGTAACAGTTGCTGAAATGGGACGAGGAGAAGAAAGCTAATGAGTTGTGTGTGCGTGCTTGTTCTTGTCTGTGTGTGTGCCTGTTCTATTTTTATGCACTTATGTGTTGCGGAATATAGATATAACGAAATTACGCCAGCAAAAATCTCATTTTAAACTTGAAGAGCTTTTCCCTCATAACTTTTAGCAAAATGGCCTTTTTTCAATGAAATTTTATAGAAATGCCTTTCAAATGGCATACATTACGATTATAAAGAAATTTGTGGGGAAAATCTTTTCCAACGGGGTGGAGAGAGGACTTCGGAAAATACACAAAATCCGAGTTTTTCCCTCATAACTTTTAGGAAAATGTTTTTTTTTTTCAATGAAATTTTATATAGATACATTTGAAATGGCATACATTAATGACTATAAAGTAATTTGTGGGGAAAATCTTGTGGTGGCGAGAGGACTTTCGGAAAATTCCCAACATCCTTATCTCTTGGGACTAATTAACGACGTAGGGTGAGGTACGCCTGTATGTATATATATATATATATATATATATATATATATATATATATATATATATATATGAGCTTTCACATATTTTCATCTACCAAATCCACTCTTGGGGCATTGGTTAGCTTGGAGCTATAGTAGAAGACACTTGTCCAAGGTGCCACACAGTAGGACTGATCCAGAAATCACATGGTTGCAAAAGGTGCTTCTTAACCACACAGCCATACCTGTGCCTATTGTAATAACAGTTTTAAAATTGCATAAATTGAGAGGTATCATGATTAAATGGAAAAAGACAAAAATCAATGACTCACAGAACGCAATGGTAGTTGCTTTAGAAAAATTGCTTTCAAGTAAAAGAAAATAGTTTAATACTTACTTTCTTACACACACTCATTAAAAAATTTGTTATAAAAAGTTTCATTGATATAAAAAGCACTGTCAATTTTATGAATAATTTGTAGCATTTTACTGTTAAATAGAAAGTGCTAAGTTCTTTGGTAACGAATTTATCAATGGTTTCTATCATTGTTTTGAATGGCTGCATCATTTTCTATCATTAATAAAATTGTCAGCATAGATGGATGGAACAATGGATGCATGCATGCATGTCTTTAACCATTATTGCTTGGGTGAGGGCAAAGTGTCATGGAATGAACTCTATGGAGTAATTTATTCTGAAAGAGAAACACTTACCACTAGCTGAGAAAATAAACCCTAACTTATTCCAAACCATTCTCTTTCTAACTGCTATGCTTTCAGAACCACCACTCCCACTGCACATTTCAAAGAATCTGTTGTACCTGTGCATCTACTACCTATGAAGTTTATCTTCTCTGTTCATCTATTTGTGTTCTCACTATATCACTTGTGCAGTTCCAGTTTACATTTGATACAACACAAAATTTCTTCTCTTTTCTTCTTATCAAATCATGACAATTTTCCTGATAGTTTTAGGCCCATGCTTTTATGATTTATTAAAATTTTAACCATTGCTGAGTTTTCTTTAAGGCCTTTCAATTCAAGACTTTACTTCCTTGTTTGGAATTTTATTCTCCAAATCTTTGACCAACTCTGTAATTCTGTCATTTTCTCTCATCCTCAATCATACCACTCATGCTGTTTGCTTTTTAAGCTCCTTACCAAGAGACATCATGTAGTTGTCTATCATTGTTTCTCTTTCTTTACTTTGTCCTTTATCATCCTCCTGCTTCTTCTCTCTTGCTTTCCTATTTCTCTCACTCTCCCACTACTATCATTTCTCCTTTATTGTCTCCTCTACCACCCTCCCACCCAAACACTCTTCCACTGCTGTCATTTTCTCTCTTCCTTTATTCCTTCCTCCATCACCTTCTCACTCTGATTGTCTTACATAACTTTTCTGTCTGCTTCTGACAAAACAGTTGATCTTTCTGTTGCAGCCAAAAGGCAAGATAAGTTTCCAGTGTCGGTGAATGAATGGAGAAAATGTAGAGTGGAGAGAATGCTTTAGCCTTGTCAAGAATGAAACAACTTCTATAGTGCTGATGTCATGACAAAATGTGCTAAATATTGTCTGTAAAGTGGTTGGCATCAACACTACACATATCCTTTTGTTTACCCCAGAAATGTGTATTTTCAACATGTAATGGTGATAACTTTGAAAAATAATGATGATGATCTGATGAGTAATAACTTAAATTTTATTTTATTTCCTCTGAATTGAAATTTTTGTTTTATTTACAGAAATATCCATCAATAAGAAATCTAACCAAAAAGTACAATGAACCTAATATGGTTTAGTCTAATTGTATTCAGCATTTCAGCTGGAGTGAAATATACCAAAGCTGATAATGTCCTGCTACTTTCATGGCCATACTTTAGTCACTTACAGAGTCTGGCTTATGTGGGGAGTGAGCTGAGCAAATATGGTCACACCAGTTATTTTCCGATGACAGATAAAATGGCAAAAATGTTTCAGTCATTCAAAGGTGTTGAACTTCTGAAGATGAAAGATGATCCCAATGTTGACAAATTTTTTGAAACAACCCTCGACTATTTTTTGAGTGGGAACTCTACAATAAAGGATATGTTTAAAATTATGAATAAAGTTTGTGATAATTTTCTTTTAGATGAAGATTGGTTCCAATATTTGAAGAAGGTAAATGCTTCCATAGCTGTGATAGACTTTGTCTTTATGAGTAATTGTTTGGCAATAATTCCTTATAGATTATCCATACCATTTGTGTTTCAAGGTATCAATCCTGGACCACCAATTGTTAGTCGAAATCCCTGGCTTCCAGCTGTTTTCACTTCCATAGGTTTTCAAAACCCCAATAAAATTACGTTTTTTCAAAGGCTGAAAGGTGCTGTTGTAGCATATTACATGTATTTTGCAAAGCCAATGGGTATGCCTTCAAGAAGTGTTAAAGAATATGCTCCAGAGAAACCTGATATTTCATTTCGTAGTCTCTTACACCAGGCAGAATTGTATTTAACTGAAACTGATTTTTTACTGAGCCAGCCTCTGCCAGCACTTCCAAATGTTAAATATATTGGTGGTGTGGCAGCACGTAAAGCAGCTCCATTAGAAGGTGATGTCAAAAAATTTGTCGACAAATCGAACAATGGAATCATTGTTGTTTCTTTTGGAAGTATTGTCAGTAAAGTACCAGAAGAACATATAAAAAAGATGGAGATGGCTTTTAAAGAAATAAAATATGATGTGATTTGGAAACTATCAGCTTCAAAGTATTTAGCTCCAAACATCTTTGTAACAAAATGGCTACCACAAAATGATCTTTTGGGTCATCCAAAAACAAAACTCTTTATTACACATTGTGGTAATAGTGGTCAGTTTGAGTCTCTCTACCATGGAGTACCTATGCTTGGTTTTCCAGTCTTTGCTGATCAGTCTCACAATGGTTACCGAATGCAAGTAAAGGGATATGGAATCTCTATGGATATGTTTAATTACACGAAAGATGAGCTTGTTTTAACCATTAATGAACTGATTGTAAATCCCAAATATAAAAACAAGATTAAAATAGCCAGTGAAATATTCCATTCTCGTCCAGAAAGTCCTGCAGCTAAAGGTGCACGCTATATAGACAATGTGATTAAATATGGTGGAAATTACTTCAGTTCTCCCTTTCAGTCTATGCCACTTTACCAATTTCTCATGCTGGATATATATGCTGTGTTTTTGGCTGTAATTATTGTCTCACTGTGTTTGGTAAAATTTGTCATTCAAAAATGTTATCGATGTTGTTGTGTAAAAAAGAAGAAAATGGATTAAAATTAAAAATAATTTTACAATTATAAAAACTTTATAAATAAAGTAGTAAAATCCATACTGTACAAATGTCTATCAGTAAAATTTCTATGAGGTAGAAGAACTTTGACTCATCGCAGTATATTATATCTCTTAGAACTTGTACTACTTGACATTGAAATATACTATAAAGAATACAACAAAATAGCCAGTCTTATCGAAACGGTCTCTCAAAGTCCTTTGATTATGAGTGCGTGGTGACGTTGATCAGTTGAAAACATAGTCACAAACCTGCACATTAGGCAGCAGGAGATTTATCTTAACACTGTTTTCTTCAGTCTTGACAGTGAGAAGAATTGGGTGGAATCACCTGACTATGTTGCCTTATTTAAAAACACAACTCACTTAGTTCCTGGAGGGGAGGGGGAAATAGAAAGGTATCCAATACATTGCCTGCTCCTTAAGCCGTTCACTTTACTCGATTGATGGTTGTTCGATTTGGGGGAAGCAACAAATGTAAAAGCATAATTGTGAAATATAAAAATATAAACTAGCGACGGACACATCTATGGGTGTGATGCTAGAATATGAAAACCCTGCTGGACGATTAAAAAAAATTCCATCAGAACTGAGCGCCATACTACTTTTGCTGCAACAGGACTTTCCTACCATGTCTACAAGCCAGTATATTCTCAATCGTTCTCCTCATTATTATATCATTATATTAATATAAGGAAAAGTATATATGATAGAAGCAAGTTTCTACTCTAGGTACAAGGCCCGAAATTTTTGGGGAGGGGCCAGTCGATTAGATCGACCTCAGTACGCAACTGATACTTAATTTATCGACCCCGAAAGGATGAAAGGCAAAGTCGACCTCGGTGGTATATGAAAAAAGCAAGTTAAAAATTATATAACTAAGTAAAAAGGCGGTAAGTTGGCGGGATCGTTAGCCCGCCGGACAAAGTGCTTAGCAGCATTTAGTCGGTCTTTACGTTTCGAGTTCAAATTTCGTCGATGTCGACTTAGATTTTCATCCTTTCGGAATCGATGAAATAAATACCATTTAAGAGCCGGGGTTGATATAATTGACTAGCCCCCTCCCCCAAAATTTCAGGCCTTGTGTCTATTGTAGAAAGGATTAATTAAATGAAAAACAATAAAATAAATCTCAGGAAACTATAAAACAAAGAGTTGTGGGAGCAGGTAGCTGGAAAAAGAAAGACAGATAAGAATTAGAAAACAAGGCAGAAGGGAAAAGGAAATATTCAAAGAAAATGAAGAAAAAACATGTAAAAGAGTATATAAGTTGTGTGTACCTGCTCTTAAAGGTATGTCCCGCTAAACCGCTCACTGTAGTATACCAGCTTCACTTTATCACAATGCACCGCCCTCTTACTGAGATACATGTTATTCAAGTTTTCTATTATATAAATTTGTTTGCAAGAATTATTGTCTTCAGACAATAGTGTAACACTCTGTTGTAAAGGAAAGGGAGATTCATTTACTTTTTTATTTCGAGATGATGACGTAGGAGCAAAAATGTGAAAATAAGGTGGACTAAACGCTTAGAAAATCGTTAAGGATGTACTTTTGTACGATTTTAGCAAAATGACTGGAAATAATGAAGTGTAGCCATTAGCTAACTCGCCATACAGATATTAAAGCCCTAAAGTACACACACTACACATAAAAACCATTGTAAACAAGGTAAACATTTCAACATGAGTATAATTTCTACAGAAAAATATGTTCTTAGTTTCTATTGAAGTTTTAAAACCCTGAACGTTTCTGACTTTAATTTACATAAAACAAATATAATTTACACCAAAGCAATTATTTTAGTCAGTCTTCGTTTTTTTCTTGCAACAAAACGATAAACATTTTTTCACACTTAGATATATTAAATATATCAAAAATCATGTTACTGCAAATATAGGAGCCAATACATCGATCATGAAAAATTCATACAATTGACTCTCTTGACATGGAGATTTTAGATATTCTCCACCGTATTTCAAGATGTGATCAATATGGCGGGCTGATTTCTTCGCTGGATATTCGGGTCGGGAGTGGAATATTTCACTAGCTCTTTTAATTTTCTCAGAATATGTTTTATTTTCAATTAGTTCTTTTATTTTCTCTATTAATTCCCCTGGAGTAAAGTTTTCTATATCTAGAGACAAACCATATCCTTTCTCGGTCATTCTGCGAGAGTTATAATGTTGGTCTGCAAATAAAGGTATTCCCAGCATTGGCACACCATGGACCAAAGCTTCAAACTGACCGCTATTTCCACAATGAGTAACAAATAATTTAGTTTTAGGATGGCCAAGCAGATCATTTTGTGGTACCCAATCACTGATATAAATATTCTTATGAGAAAATGATGTTTTCTTCTGTCTCCACACAACATCATATTTTATTTGTTTCAATGCGCTCTGTAGCTTTTCTAGCTGAACAGCAGGGAAATCATTGATATTACTGCCAAATGACACCACAACTATTCCATTCGTGGAAGCATTTACGAATTTCAGTAATTCTCCCTTCAAAGATATTGAACGTTTTGCAGCCAGGCCACCAACATATCTTACATTTGGAAGTTGGGGTAGCGGATAATCTAGAAGTACATCTTTTTCAATAAGAAAAAACTGTGCCTGATGTAGCAAATCTGTGAATGAAATATCGGGTTTGTCTTTAGCGTATGTTTTGACACTGTGTGTAGGCGCTCCAATAGGAGGAATAGTATAGTCTAAAATAGCAGCCAAAGTACTTATTAACTTTTCTGAATATGTCATCTTATCGGAGGATGTGAGCATACTATTTGGGAAAACAGTTGGGAGCCATGGAATACGATGAAGACTAGGATATATCTCAGATGCCGTGAGAACAAATGGAATTGACAATTGATAAGGGATTATTGTAAGACAGTTTGTCATGAATATTCCATTGATCACAGCTAAACTGGCATTGACGGCTCGCAATGATTCTATCCATTTTTCATTCCTTAAAAATCTATCGCAGATCATAGGAAACGTGTTCAGAAGCTGTCGCATCACGTATATTTGTTTTGATTTTTCTTGCTTTTGTGCATCAAATCGCATTAATTCCATTTCTGGAATTTCATCCATTGGTAGAATATTTATGCTTTGCTGATTTTGGAAAGTTTTGGTGTAATTTCTATCTAATATAAAATAGTTGTTATGCCCATACTTTGCCAATTCGTTTGCAATAGAAATCATTGAATTCAGGTGACTGTAGGCGGGCCACGCTAAGTATAAAATATTTTTGCTGTTCACTGTCGGTAAAAGAATAACAGTGGATAGCACCAATATTGAGATGGGCAAAATCTTCATGGTCTTTCATGTAGTTATGATCTGAAAAAAAAAATTTAGAAAGGTAAACTTATTATTAGATAAATAAATAAAATTGTGATAATTAGAGAGTTTGTAATTTCGAGGTAGGCAAACAGAAGTATTACCAAAATTAACTTCGTTATATGCCAGTAACATACACGTTTGCTTTGCATGATTCTGACTAAGGACAACTACACCATTCCTACGTCTGGTCTGCGCACACAAACACACAACTACGCATATAGTAATGTGAATATTTTATATATAATTAAGCATTGAAACATTCGACCTTTAACTCAGTGGTTCTCAACCATTTTTTAAGTAGGCACCCCTTTCATTACTATTTTGTTCTGGTGGACCCCTATAACCATTCGATGTTTAAAACGATTGGTTAAATTTTTATTTTGTTTATCACGCATTCCCTTGTGTAAGTTGAACTATGTAAAACCTCACAGAAACCTAGCTGTTTCTTGCAATAAATACATCTAAAGCAAACTTTTTCGTGAATCCTTAGATAAACTATTGTGGATCCAATGTACTGTTTGCTTGCGTGGACCCAATGTACTATTTTGCTTGTGTGGACCCAATGCACGATTCTGCTTGTGTGGACCCCAAAAATCTTTTATGAACCCCAAAGGGTCATATGCATGCCGGTTGAGAACCACTGCTTGAACTAAAAACACCAAATGCGTACATATAGATGATATTTTTTTTTTCACAAAGTAAAAATTAGCAGTTACTTCGAAGACACATCATAAATCAGACTTTAAGTTCTATTGTCATTTCTAAGTTCACCGTTGATGTATGGAATGATGGTTGTCTTGTAGGCGGGGTTTATATAAGCGAGACCCAATAGAATTTGTAAAAAGTAAAACTAAAGAGAGAATTATGTTATATATTGGAGATCGAGACATTTTTGTGCGATTAAAAATTTGAGTGGTGATAAGTGCGAATGTGCCAAATATTAAGATTTGTACATGTTAAAAATTCAGTGATACATAAAGGTACGCTATGCATTTCAAAAAGTGTTCTGGCACGGTGTGAAACTGAATTATACATCAATATACGTATCTGTACATGCATAATATCACAGAATTACATAACTTTCTTATAATAATAATACATATATACATATATGAGGTATGATATGTGGTTAGAAAGCAGCCTTCTTACGACACAGCCACGTCTGCGCCTATCTCATTTCTAGAAAGACATTCGCTGCGGTAACTGCCTATGAAGACAAATTCGTTTTACAAAAATGTGTGAAAAACACGCTGAAATTGGGTATGAATAACGTCATCAGACTGTAAAGCACATGTTAAGCTTCATCAGTTATAGAAACTGAATCCGTCAGGCATAGCCCAATAATAGTAGTTGTTCTTATATACAAACAGCAAAAAATATATTTGCTGGCATGTGCAAAGCTTTGTTAAACCGGAAATAATGAAAGTCATACAAGACAGCAACGATTAAAATAAAACTGTATATGTATATATTTAACCCATTCGTGTGCACTCAAACGTGGGAAGACCTCCGCTGCGATAACTGTCTAGGAAGATAATGAATGAGAAAAACATATTAAGCTGGTGTATGTATATATACTCTTTTATTTGTTTCAGTCATTTGACTGCGCCCATGCTGGAGCACCGCCTTTAGTCGAGCAAATCGACCCCAGGACTCATTCTTTGTTAGCCTAATACTTATTCTATCGTTCACTTTTGCCGAACCGCTAAGTTACGAGGACGTAAACACACCAGCATCGGTTGTCAAGCGATGCTGGGGCGACAAACACACATATATATATACATATATACGACTACCAAATCCGAGGCTATAGTAGAGGACACTTGCCCAAGATGCCACGCAGTGGGACTGAACCCAGAACCATAGTTAAATGGTTAGATATTTAACCAATTGACTAACAATAAAGAAATAATATTGAACCTTTACTTGAGTTATCTTTATTGGCGTAATGACCCTCCCAAGATACAACAGTATATATATATATATATATATATATATATATATATATATATATATATATATATATAGTCAGCAAGTGAGATCCAGAAATGCTCAATATAGAAACCATGTAGTAATGTTCAAATGATTTGAACTCACACTCCGAAATCTTTATAGACAACTAAGTCTACGAACGAGAGTGGCTATAAGAGAAATCTAAGTGACCTGATATGGAGATAATGAATCAGATAAACATTTTGGCCTTGATATATAAAATATACCTATATACATACATATACACAGGTAAATATTTATAGGGATATATATGGATATGTGGAGAGAGAGAGAGAGAAACAAAAACTGAAAATATTCAGATGAACGTTCATGTATAAGTATATAGATATTTATATATTTACAGAACAAATTTACATGGTGTACAAAAAATACAGAAAATTTAGAGGAGAGGGTATGGTATTTCAGGTCCTACAGCTGTTTCTGGGGTTTCGGAATTATGTAATAGTTATATTGTTGGCAGATGGAGCGTGCAAGAAGTCAAGGGTATGCAACCAGTAGTGGATAAATATAAACATTACCGTAAGTCCGGCCTCCGTTTTCAGGCTGGAGAGTTTGGCATCTAACATTTCAGATTATAATACAGGGAGTTTAAGGGTAGAATGGATGAAAAAGAAAGCAAATAGAAGTTGATGGAAGGAGGAAGTAGGCGATTCAAGAGGAGATGGCAATGTTGAAGTAGAGGAAGGATAAGACGAGCTAGGAGAGGCAGAGCAGGGAGAGGGAGGGTGTGAGCAGCCAGGAGATTGAGAGAAGTGGAAGTCGTGAGTCGAGAGAAAAGTAGGAAGTCATGAGATGGTATTATTGCGAAGGGTGGCGTCGTTGTTGGATGTGTTAACAACATATATGTGTGTGTGTGCGTGTGTGTGTGTGTATGTGTGTGTGTGTGTGTGTGTGTGTTATCATCACTATTATTATTATTATTATTATTATTATTATTATTATTGTGAAGGCGCATGGCTCAGTGGTTAGAGCGTCGAACTATATACATATATGATATTGATGCAGTCTGTATATGTGTCTATGTAATCTGTATGTGTATTAGAAATTTTTCATTACCAAAATACAGAAAAACATTCGTTATTCTAAAAATGGTCCAATATAACAATAACCCTTTTCAATTGTCAAGGCATACCGAATTCCACTGACTAACGTGGTCTGGACTGCTGGTAAGAGCGAAGGGTAAGGCAGCGGTGAAGGAGAGAAGCGGTGACAGGGCGTACATTAAGTTTAACTGACTAACTGTTCTCGGTTGTTGGCTCGGTTACAATAGCGCTAAAGAGACCTCAGATTCCAACTGTATATGTGTGCGTATAAATACATATGAAATACCATGTACTCTCCCCTTAGTTTTCTATATTTTTGTACTGCATGTAAATCTGTTCTCTAAGTATATAAATATCTATATGTTTATGCACACGAAGGTTCCAGTTGACCCGATCAACGGAACAGCCTGCTCGTGAAATTAACGTGCAAGCTGAGCACTCCACAGACACGTGTACCCTTAACGTAGTTCTCGGGGGAGATTCAGCGTGACACAAAGTGTGACAAGGCTGACCCTTTGAAGTACAGGTACAACAGAAACAGGAAGTAAGAGTGAGAGAAAGTTGTGGTGAAAGAGTACAGCGGGGTTCGCCACCATCCCCTGCCGGAGCCTCATGAAGCATTAGGTGTTTTCGCTCAATAAACACTCACAACGCCCGGTCTGGGAATCGAAACCGCGAGTCCGCTGCCCTAAGCACCAGGCCATTGCGCCTCCACGTTTATACACACACACACACACACACACACACACATACATGCATTGTGTGTGCTTGTGTATTAATGTCTGTTTTTATGTTTAGTCATAATAAAAATAATTTTACATTAATCTGAAGGGTTACTCCGTACTTTTGTATGAAGTAGCACGTAATCCGATGACAGCTTAGCTGGTCGAAACTTCCAAGTTAGTATCAATACTATTCTTGTTAAAGAAAAATAAATATACTTTTTCGAAGTGTGTGTGTACCTTTTATCTTTTAGTTGTTTCTGTTATTAGACTGAATGGGGCACGGCCTTGAAAGATTTTGTCGAACTTATCGACCTCAGTGCTTATTTTTTTGTAAAAGCTGGTACTTATTCTATCGGTCTCTAAGAGAATTACGAGGACGTAAGCACACCAGCACCGGTTGTCAAGCAGTGGTGAGGAACAAACACACAAAGACAGAGAGAGAGAGAGACACACACACACATATACGACGCAGCTCGAGGCTACAGTAGAAGATATTGTCCAAGGTGCCACGCAGTGGGACTGAACCCAGAACCATGTAGTTAGGAATCAAACTTCTTACGCCTCCGCCCATATGTTAACGAGTGTGCTATCCTGGTTTTGTTTCCCCATATTTCACTTTAAAATGCTAATTTTTTTAATGAAATTTTCAGGAGATACGCTTTAGATAGAATAGATTACACTTGTGTCTGAAAAAGTTGTAAAAGATTTTGTTTTTTTTTTTGTTTTTTGCGTGATGGCTGCACTTTCAGACAATTTGTCTCACATCGAACTCAGCCTCTTCATAACGATCTTAAAATTTCTTGTTTAATGAAACTTTCTAGTAATACATTTTCGAGAGGGTAGATTACCAATGAAATTTACTTTATTTTATTTTTATTTTTATTTTCATTTTTATTTTTTATTTTCTAATTTGATAAAGACGATGGTAATCTGGACACTCGGAAACGTATCCCTTGGAAATTTCAATAATAATTATGGATTTAAGAAAGTCTGCGGGGAAACAGAGTTTGATCTACCTGCCAAAATTTTTTCAGTCCTTTTTTTTTTTTCCAACATAATCTTTATATACATCATCTCAAATTTAGTTCTGAAAAATTTGATTTTAAAAATATGAATTTCTAAGAAAGTTATAGGCGAAACAAAGTTGCGAGGAACACACTATGATAGTCATGTCATGTGTGTGTACCTGTGTGTGTGTGTGTGTGTGTGTGTGTGTGTGTGTGTGTGGTGTAGTGCGTGTATGTGTGTGTACGTGTGTGTAGATGATATTTGTCTCGCACTGCAGAGTACTTTTTTGTTGATCGTACCTATACAAAAGAGTAAACTCTGTGTGTGTATGTATGTGTGTGTGTGTGTGCGTGTGTGTGCGTGTGTATCTGTGCTTGTCCCCCACGATCAACTGACAACCGCAGTTGGTGTGCTTACGTCCCCGTAATTTAGCGGTTCGTCCTAAGAGAAAGATAGAAAAAGTACCAGGCTTTAAAAAAACAAAGTAAGTACTGGAGTCGATTCGTCCGGCTAAAATTCTTCAAGCCAGTGCCCCAACATGGCAGCAGTCTAATTACTGAAGCAAGTAAAAGATAAAAGATATATATATATATAACTGACCAATCACGGCCCCTAATAAGGTCACGTGATAGAGTAAAATTCTGAAGCCATCGGGAGCCCATAGTTTGTTATAAATAGCTTTAACTCATACCCAATAATTCGTCTCGGTCCAGTTTCTCTTTGAGAACTGTTCCGTGTACCACACGACAGCAGCAGCAGTTCCAGCGACCACTTCAACAGCTTCGTCCAGCCACGATGACCACCGCCGTCGCCACATCAGCAATACGAGTCTACGACTACTAACCAGCACCATCGTCATGACCAACACGGTTCTACGATTACTACTAACCAGCAACAATCTCCACCAGCGTCTACACGACTTTCTATGTACACCAAACTACCGCGGCACATCTCTCTCTTCGATTTTGTTAGGTGACTCAGCTTCACCACGGTAAATAAACAGACAAGAGTTCTTAAACAGACAAGAAATTCTCGGCCAGCGACGAACATCTGTATAACAAGAATCACGGCCCGGCATCGATGCCACGACATCACAACTAGTGATCAGCACTGCCACACTCAGCCTCTCCTCACTTTCACATACAGAACTTTTCCTATAGTGTACTAACGAACTGGTATAATTGCTCACGTGTTATTGACTCTCTTTCTATCTGCTGTAAACACTCATACACACATGTATCACTCACATACACACTCTTCTTTGTATGACGGCCTGTCTTTGATAATGTTCTTATATGTCGCATTCACACTCACACACAGACATACATCTTTAACGCTACAATAAATATCTCTGTTATTCATCTAATACGGTTGTGGTCTTTCATTACTGGTCATCTATGTTATCGTCGCATAACATATCATCTATATCATCATTTGATATATCTATTGTATGTTCGACCGTGTGACACGTTTAAATAAAAGGAGTCCTCTGTTTTTCCATTCGTCACCATTTCTCCTTTTATGAGTTCGCACGGTCGTCCCTTACATATATATATATATATATATATATATATATATATATATATATATATATATATATATATATATATATATATATATATATATACATACATATATACATACATACAGCTGTCCGATGAAGGAAAGCATGTCTTTAATTCGGATCACTTTCGCCCTTCTCCTTGCTAAACTTGACATACATATATAATGGAAAACAACTACGTAACATTACGTAACATGCATATATATATATATATATATATATATATATATATATATATATATATATATATTTCGTATGTGTATTTCGTGTGCAAGATTCTTGATGTGGATACGTGTGTTGAAAGAAATACAATTAAACTATATAAATTAATAAAGGACTGAACCAGTGCGTGTGTTTATTACCGGCATAATGCCTCTCCCAAGGTTTAATTGTATATATATATATATATATATATATATATATATATATATATATATATATATACATACATGCAAACATACCCTACGTGCATGCAAACATGCATACATGCACACATAAATACTTATGTATGAGTGTATCTGCATGTGCGTGCGTTCGTGCGTGCGTGCGTGCGTGCGTACGTGTGTGTGTACGTGTGTGTGTGTGTGTGTGTGTGTGTGTGTGTGTGTGTGTGTGTGTGTGTGTGTGTAATCATAAATATAGAAGCAAAGAACATTCATACTTACATGAAATGAGTTTTTCAAGTGGAATACAATACTTGCTTTCTGTTTATATATAAATGTGTATGTGTATGCGTATGTGTGTGTGTATTTAGGTATACATATATATATATATATATATATATATATATATATATATATATATATATATATATATATATATATATATATATATATATATATATATATATATATATATATATATATAGTATATATATATAGTATATGTATATGAAGTATATATATATATAGACATACACTCATATATACATATATATGCACATGTGTGTGTATATATATATATATATATATATATATATATACATACATATACATATATATGTATATATGAATGTGTGTGTATGTATATATATATATATATATATATATATATATATATATATATATATATATATACTTACATATATATACTTATATATGTGTATACTTATATATTTAAATATACCTATTCTAGTTGCATAATTCTGTGTATGTGCGTGTGTGTAGCCACACATACACACACACACACACACATACATACATACACAGGCACCACCCACCCCCAAAAATATGTATAAATATATATATATATATATATATATATATATATATATATATATATATATATATATATATATATATATATATATATACATCGAATTATATCCAGCAAAACAAGTCAAAGTTACGACACTACGCTGAAAATAGGACATAAATCAATGTATTTGAATACTTAGCACTCATTGTCTGTATAAAAACATGAGTAATTCATATACATAAATGTAGGCCGTCTGTGAATGTAGTATGTGTGCCTGTATGTCTACTTTGTAAATGTTAATATTACTATCTCACAATGAATGTCTTTATGACATTTGTTTTGTGAAATAGCAGCGAAATCTCCCTCAAACCACACCCAGTGAAGGAAGGAGATGACGAAATACAAGATGTTCAAATGGAATGACATTGGCAATCTTTCCATCTTCTTGTCTCTACTTCTCTCTTTCTCCCCACCTTCTCACTCTTTTTCATTCTCTTTCTCTCTCTCTCTTTCTCTCCTTCTCTCTGAAACAGTGGGCTAGAGAAATGGAGAAAGGTTTCAATGTGAGAGTCACTCTAAGAGAGTGACATAGTGTCGGTAGAGTGTTATGATAATGTTTGTGTGACATCAAACTTTCTAGTTTTCTTCTTCTTTTGGTCTCTCTTCAGTGTGTCTTTTGTTTGTACTTATCTTTGAATGAAATTGTGAACGAGAAACAGATAGAGGCCAATGGATGAGACCAATACATGAAGGGTGAGACCTAGAGAGAGAGAGAGTGGGGGAGATAGAGAGAAACCAATGATGGCGAGTATGATCACAGTTTCAAAATTAAATATGCTCATTATCTCAACAGTTCGTTCTCAAACCCTTGAGTCAACTACTTTTCTTTTTACCTTCTATCTTATTTTGTTCACTCTTTTCTTCTATTTTACTCTGCTAACTTCCATCTCTAGCTTTCCTCTCCCTGCTGCCGTTTATCTTATTTCCATTCACCTCTCAGCTTGCAAAGGGAACATACATACCTTTCTGTCCTTTGTTTGCCTAGAGACTTTGTCCAAGCACTTATCGTATGTCTTGTGTTTATTGTGTTATTGTTTAGTGTTGTATTGTGTTCTGCTTGATCCGATATAGAAATCAGTAAATGCTTTGTTTACCGATTTCTCTATCATAAGAAGTATTTTCGACTCAGTTCAGAACGCCTTGATTGTTTATCACTGAGGAGCCCTGACTTATCAGTTCAGAAAAAAACCATTATGCCTGGTGATCCATCGACGTTCTGAATGAATACCATTGTTTTTAACGTACAAGTTTCTTTGAGATGTTTCCCTGAGACAAAATATTACTCTTAGCGCCCTTCCACGTCTGTAAATCCATTCTGAATTCTATACACACTGGTATTTAAACTAAGACCTACCCTATTGCGTATATTAGTCTTGGTCGGTAATTAGCTTAAGAAGAAAACTCTAATTCTCAAACCTGAGCAGATGCAGCTCCTAAGCATTGTAAGATCATCTATCTCAGAGAGAGAACACCGACGTAACAACTGCGATTCAGAGGTCTTCAAAAACTCATGGAACGATTGGGATGATCCCCAACACGAATTTCTCGATATGGTCAACCGTATGCATGAGGGTCAGTGTACTCAAGTCAGACATAAAAATAAACTCTTCAAACTCTCCTTAATGCAGAACAGTGTAAATCGGGGAGATGTCCTCACACCTTCTGCCTCTGTTTTCTGCCACTTGTTGCTAGATAAGGACCACAAAAGAGCTCGAAGAGGACAGCCCCTACAGCTGATACCACACTGAAAGAAACCTGTTCGATTAGAGAAAAGTACAATTTCACACAAAGATGCTGAAAGAACTCATTTGTGGATTATTTTATCAACCATGTTGCGCTTGTGGCCCATATAAAGTCAGTCCTTCAGTGTTTAACATTTTTTTTTCTACTCTAGGCAGAAGGCCCGAAATTTTGGGGGAGGGGTCCAGTCGATTAAATCGATCCCAGCACGTAACTGGTACTTAATTTATCGACCCCGAAAGAATGAAAGGCAAAGTCGACCTCGGCAGAATTTGAACCCAGAACGTAATGACAGACGAAATACTGCTAAGCATTTCGCCCGGTGTGCTACCGTTTCTGCCAGCTCGCCGCCTTCAGTGTTTAACATTCTGCTACACAGAAGGTTACCGAGCTGTTTGAACTGGAAGTGGGCTTGAAGAAATCTGAAGTTCTCCACAAGCCCACACTTTAGAAAAGTTACCATCCTCTCTGCATCACCATCAGTTCTTCGACTGTTGCCGTTGTTGTACCGTAATCTTTACTTTTTAGGTTTTCCCCTTTTCAGGTCTAGTGGTGTGAGGTCTGGTGAACGTAGAAGATATTCAACCGAACTTCTTCGTTCAATATACGTGCTGGAAAAATTTTATTTAGGTAAACCCTTACATAACTGTGATGGTGTAGGGTACCCCATATTGCAGGAGATAAATCCACATCTTCGAAGTTTTCTTGAATGCTTGGCATGAGAGATTGTCGCGGCAAGTTCAAATATATGGGATCAGTTACAGTGCCGTCGGAAAAAGAATGGTTTAAATCAGGCCTCGGCAATCTATGGCACGCGTGCCATGTGTAGCATGCGGACCAATTCACAATGGCATGCGGACCAGTTCACCATAGCACGCACGCCTCTTGGCAAAAAGTAAACGTAAATTTTCGTATATAACTGTATTTCAGGAAGCGACATCATAATAATTAAACTACACCATTACATGTCTTTTTCTATGATCCAGCTATTCTAACGTGGAGGCGCGTGGCTTAGTGGTTAGGGTGTCAGCACCATGATCATAAGATTGTGGTTTCGATTCCTGGACCGGGCGACGCGTTGTGTTCTTGAGCAAAACACTTCATTTCACGTTGCTCCAGTTCACTCAGCTGGCAAAAATGAGTGACGCTGCGATGGACTGGCGTCCCGTCCAACTGGGCAATACATACGCCATTGAAACCGGGAAACGGGGCCCATGAGCCTAGCTGGGCTTTAAAAGGGCGCATTTATTATTTATTTATTTATCTATTCTAACTTAAACTATCTGAAGTTAGCTGTATTTGGTAGTATTACATTTCCTTAAAAATATAGTACTACTGAATACAAATAGTTTTGACGATACCAAATAATAAATATTAGCACAATTAACTTTCTGTTTGTAAGCTGGCGCTGAAAGCATTTATATGTACTTTATTACTTGAGCTAGAGCCGCAAATGCCTATTTTTTTAAAACCAGTTGTATATTTAGCAGTACAGATCATGATATGTTAAAATTAGTTAACCACCTTACAGCGGCCAGTCTAAATAAAGACACTCTTACAAATGGACTCCTACTTTGCGGGTCATCTATAAGTAGACTCTTTTAAAATCATTATCTCATTTTGAGACCAGTTTTATACTAAATAGAAAGAAAAAGCAGTAGTGAGAAGGGTTTTCAAAGACAAACATGAAAAGTCAAAAATTATACTTACTTTCCTTGGTTTCAATTTCTCCTTTGTGAGTCAAGTTATCTGATATTTTTAGTGGGGTTTTTTTCTGTTTATTCTTACCATTTATTTTAATCTAATTATTTTTATTATTACGAAAATTTATTCATTAAATTTATTTCATTTTTTGTTTTGTTTTTTATTTTTTACTATTTATTTTATTCTAATTATTTTTGCTTAGTTATTTTTATTTTTATTTGTAGAATATGGTTTAAGGGTTTATACACCTGTTAATATTAATTATCAATATATAGAGCCCAAGATGTATAACAAAAGACAAAAACTTGACGTTCGTCCATTTCAAGATTTCTGGAGAACTGAGTATGGATTTGAACAACAAAATGATCGTACTGTGTGCATTCTGCTGGGAATCTGTCATAAGTCGTACATCAAGTGTACAAAGACACTATCAAAATAGACACCAAACAACATTTAAAAACTCTGATGAGAAAAGTGAAGTCATAAAAAGGGCTATTTCTAGTTACAAAAAAAGCACTTCTGTTTTTGTTCAAATGCTTGGAACCAAAAATAAAGCCAACGAATGTAGTTACACGATTGATCAATGTATAGCTGAGAAAGGTAGAGCTTTTACAGATGGAGAATTTATTAAAAAAGCTTTTCTGAGAAGTACTAAAGTTTTGTTCAGTGCTTTACCAAACGCTGAAACAATACTGTCTCGAATTCAAGAAATACCAGCTTCTGCAAAATCAATTGAGAGACGTATAACTGACATAGCTGAAAGCATAACATAAAACAAAATGTTGGATTACAAGAAGCTGCTGCATTCAGTGACCCCTATCGGTGAAAGTTCTGACGTGAATGACATGGTGCACCTAGCAATTGTTGCAAGGTACTGTGACAATGATCGTATTTATGAAGAATTATGTTGTTTGATTCCTCTTACCAATACAACTACAGGACAGGACACTCTGACTGCATTTGTAAATTATTTCGAAAATCAGGATATTAATATAAATAACATATTTTGTATTACTACCGATGGTGCATGTGCAATGGTTTGAGAGGAAAAAAGGATTTGTTAAGCTTCTTGAAAATCATATTGGACGCAATGTAATGAGTTTTAATTGCATTATATTGGGTTGGTAACTAAGTTCCTGCCGCTTTTTTTTTAAATTAAATTTTTTTAAGGGTTTAATAAAAAAACAACAACTAATTAATCAATAATGTATTCACCTTTGTTGTTTACAACTTCTTCCCAACGTTCAACAATATTTTCAATATCTCGTTGGTAGAAATCACCCGATTTCGACTCGAAAAACTGATCCAACCAAGCTCTCAATTCTGCATCAGTATTGAACGAAACTCCGCACATAGCATTTGAAAGAGATCGAAAGAAGTGGAAATCCGTTGGTGCCAAATCAGGAGAGTACGGCGACTGTGGTAGCACTTCCCAGTCATGCGTTTGAATGGCTTCTTTGGTCATATTGGCGATATGAGCGCGGGCGTTGTCGTGCAGCAGAACTCCATGCTGACGATTAGGTCTTTTCTCTTGAATAGCCGTGTTGAGTCGTTCCATCTGTTGAACATAGAATTCCGCGTTGACCGTTTGGTTCCGTTCAAGCAATTCGTAATGGATAATCCCTTCCCAGTCCCACCATACGCACAACATCGTTTTACGCGGATCAAGATCTTGTTTCACGTGCAGCGTCGCTTGTTTACCGGGCCTAAGCCATTCCATACCCTGCTTGATTTTGATTTACAGGCACCATTTTTCGTCGTCAGTAACGATTCGGTAAAGAAATCGTTGCTTGTGTCCATGAGTTGAGCGGTGACGAGCAAGCAAACCAGCGGAGATTGTAGTTCGTTGATTTTTGTTGTTGTCACTTAAAGCATACGGAATCCATGCTCCATACTTCCGAACCTTTCCCATCGAGTGACGATGCTTCCCTATAGCAGTGTGGAAGCATTCCATTTTCTCTGCCAGTTCCCTTGTCGTTTGACGAGAATTTTCGTGCAAAAGTTGGTTTAATCGCTCTTCATCGAACTCAACTGGACAGCCAGAACGAGATGCGTCTTCGCGGTCAAAATTTCCATTTTTTAATTTGGCATACCAATCACGAGCGGTTCTTTCAGCTATGGCACCCTCTCCATACACAGCACAAATGTCGCGAGCAGCTTTTGTGGCCTTGGAAAATGCTCGTTTTTCCTAACTTGACATTCCATTTTAATGATCTGAAAATAAACAAAAATTAACTAAAATACAAACAAAATAGATTCCAAAATGATTCAAAAATAGAATTCTCGAAAAAAATAGATTCCAAAATTTAAAAACGCAATAAATTCCAAAATTTAAAAAATCGGCCGAAACTTAGTTGCCAACTAGTTGCAAAAATTTCGTCAAAAAGCTTGAGTTCTGTCGTGGAGACTGTTGTTAAAATAATTAATTTCATAATTTCTCACTCTTCGCTGACTTACAGACAATTTAAATCCCTTCTGCAAGAATAGGACAGAGAATATGCAGACTTCTACTACACAGTGTCCTACTACACAGTGTCCTACTACACAGTGTCCTACTACACAGTGTCCTACTACACAGTGTCCGTTGGCTTAGTCGGGGTAGTGTTTTGAATAGATTTGTATCATGCTTTGTTAAAATTAGATACTTTTTGGCGTGATATACTTAGCAACACTTACAAATAATTTCTAAATGTAGAAGCTTATTCAAATCGATTTAATATTAATAAAAATGAACTTCAAAAATATACTGCAGCGTTGAAAGAAAAATTTTCCAAGCGAAGTAAAGATTTCGAAATGTATACTCCTATATTTTCTTTTCACATCAAACCTGACTTGATTGAATCCAAAACGAACCCATTTGATCTATCACTTTTTGAGTGAATGCACATCGATAATTTTGAAATGGAAATGATCGAATTAACAATTTCAGGATCGTGGAAAATAAATTTTGTGGAATTATGAAAAACTCTTGGAAGAAGCTGCTTGGAGAAGTCTGTTGCCATCTTCAATTGCTGGATGTCGTTGCCTGAAAGATTTAATTCCTTGAAGAAAATTTCATATGCTCTGCTTTCAGCCTTTAGCTCAACATATATATGCGAACAAATTTTTTCACATATGAAATCTGTTTTGAGTCCACAAAGTTGTCTGACAATTCAACATTCGGAAGCTTACGTGGAGCTAAAAGTCACAAATTATGCACCTGATACTGAGAAATTAAGCAAAAATGTACAGGAACAAGGTTCTCATTAATTTATAGAAATTTGGCCTAACTATTGTTTATAACTTGTTTATAATTTTGTTCTGTTGTTTATAATTTGAAAAAAAATATATAATTAATTTTTTTTAAAATTATATTTGTTTCCATGCAATTTGAATTATTAAAGGATTAATAAAATAGATTTCTGTTATAGCGAGTTTCCAAAGCATAAACTCTACTAATAAAAGTAGTAATATGAGGTTGGCATGCGCAATACTTTTGGAAGCTAAGTTTGTCACTCCATTATCAAAAGGTTGATGACGCCTGGTCTAAATAATGCTTTTGATAAGACAACGCAACATACTGTAATTCCTGGTAAGTTACCATGACGTTCTTCTGTATCATGCGGATTCTCAGGTCCCCGTAGGTGCAATTGTGACGGTTAACTGAGCCAATTAATTTATATGGAGCCTCATCGCTCCGAACAATTATTGTTGGAAATCGGTTATCTTGTACACATCTCACCAAGTACCACTCACAATACTCTACTCATTGGTTTGGATCATCTTCATTAAGTGCAAGGACTATTCTTAGAATGTAGTTTTTTCAATGACAGCGCTTGAAAATACAATGAACACTTCGTTTTGAAATTCCTGTCTCATGACTAGCTTTGTGGAGTTCGTTGATGTCCACGGTCATCTGGAATGTGTCTTGTAGACATTCTGATCTGTACCCTCTGTTTCAAACTAATTTAAGTGATGGAAAGTTACGTAAGTGGGTTTATTAGAAACTCTTTCCGAAACTGTCTTTGCACTCCGTCTGCGTTTCTAAACTTCCAGCAACAATTTAAAATGAACTTTTTTTGTTCAAATCTTAGCCTGGATATTTTCCTTATTTCTCATAGGTTAAATCTAAATAGAATTGAAAATCAAGTTATCAGTTGTTAAAGTGTGTGCACATTTTGTGGGAAGGACAAACTCTGTGTGTGTATGTGTGTCTGTGTGTGTCTGTGCGCGCGCGTACATATATTTCTGTATACACATACGCACATACAAATTAAAATATATTTATGTATACATTCAGAGAATATTAGCTGTTGAGTTATATTTTTTTGACCCAAGTAAATAGATATTCCAGATCATTGCTCTAAATACCTTCAGCAAATGGCATGATTTAGATATAGATAAGTTAGAGATATTTCATATATGCAAATGTAACTTCATACTGCACACCCGCTCACACACGTAAACACGCGCCCGCGCATGATTGTACGTATGTCTGTGTAAACGAACAAAAGGCACTACGATCATTGATAACCGTACGCATTGCTAACCATATTTCTTAATATTGTGACTAGAGACTTGTTTTTTAACCTTCACAATTTATGTCCTCTGTATTTGTGTCAATACGAAGCTTGAACAAAAAGGTATAAAACATTCATGCCTGCCTGCCTGCCTGCATGCATGCATGCATACATACATAAATACATACATGCATACATGCATACATACATACATACATACATACATACATACATACATACATACTTACAAAAGGCGGCGAGCTGGCAGAAACGTTAGCACTCAAGGCGAAATGCTTAGCGGTATTTCGTCTGCCGCTACGTTCTGAGTTCAAATTCCGCCGAGGTCGACTTTGCCGTTCATCCTTTCGGGGTCGATTAAATAAGTACCAGTTACGTACTGGGGTCGATATAATCGACTTAATCCGTTGGTCTGTCCTTGTTTGTCCCCTCTGTGTGTAGCCCCTTGTGGGTAGTAAAGAAATAATACATACACACATATCCACGGCGGTATATGCACATACAGTTGCATTACTTGAATCTAAAGACAAAATGTTTACTTTAGATTTAACTCTTTTTCTGTTTATTTATTTACGATTCAAATTATAACTTCACGTACCTTTTATCAACTTAACTCGAAAAACAACGTGACAAGTAAAAGCGTTTTAAAAATCTTATTAGCTGATATCTGTTATAATAAATGGTTTGTACATATTTCCACATGAACTTTATTTACTTTTTCACTTCAGTATTGGATTTTAGACGATTTTATAAATTTTCATGCTTTTAAATATGTTCTCTAAGATCGACGTAAGTCGGATAAATCGATAAATCGACTGAAGTTGAGGTTTATTCTTTCTATTAATTACTTTTAGGAAACGATGTTATCTCGAAAAAGACGAACTCGAAACGACGTAAGTTGAGGTATGTCTGTACAAATAACGAAACAAAAATATTTAGAACAAAATTCAACAAAATTGTAAATTTGAACTTAAGAACGATTAAAATAAAATCATAGGACACTAAAACATTATTCATTTATTCTTTTACTTGTTTCAGTCATTTGACTGCGGCCATGCTTCAGCACCATCGCCTTGAAGGGTTTTAGTAGAACAAATTGACCCTAGAACTTATCTTTTTAAGCCCAATACTTATTCTATCGGTCTCTTTTGCTGAACCAGTAAGTTAAGGGGACATAAACACGCCAACACCAGGTGTCAAATGGTGTGGCGTGGACAAAAGTAGACAAAAACGCACACTCATAGATATAAACATATATATGCCTATACATACATACATACACATATATATACATACATATATATATATGCATATATATATATATATATATATATATATATATATATATATATATATATATATATATATATATAGGAAAATGTAAAAAAGCCAGAATGCTGAACTGGGAGCATAATTTAATGAAGATTTTTTTCTAACCGGTTTTCATTGCGATGAAGCAAATTATCAAGAAGGAGAATGAAAATGTTTTTTTTACAAAGAAGTACAAAAAAGTACAAATTTAGCAGGCGCAGCTGTGTGGTAAGAAGTTTGTTTCCCATCCACATGGACCCGGGTTCAGTTCCACTGCGTGGTACCTTGGGCAAGTATCTTCTACTATAACCCCGGCCCGACCAAAGCCTTGTGAGTGGATTTAGTAGACGGAAACTGAAAGAATCCCGTCGTGTATATATATATATATATATATATATATATATATATATATACACATATACATATATACATATATATATATATATATATATATATATATATATATATATATACATATATATATATATATATATATATATATATATATATATATATATATATATACATATATATATATATATATATATATATATATATATATATATATATATGTAGACGGTTTAGATATAGATTCAAGGCTTGAATATGGTACTTATGCGAAGGCACCCGAATATCACATCCCAAAAGGATGGGTGATTAAAAATCAAATAATAAGCAACACGGATTTCAAAAGTGATTGCAGTACGCACGTTTCATGCTACTTCAATTTATTTAAGTAATGTGAGCATTACCTTAAATGCAATATGAAGAGCAATCTTCAGCTGCACGAAAAAATGCAGAAAAAAAGACATATTACAAATGTGGCAACATATTAAAACCAAGTGGGAGAGAGCAGAGGAAGAATATATAAGTCCATCTTGACATAGCAGGGTCTATCGGGCTAGTAATTGATTCTAGACAAAAGTTTTAACTGTCTCAGAATTCTATTGTTTCTTATCTAGTGGTGATAGCAAAGGGACAATTACTTCTAAAGAGAGGGAAGGTGTAAGCAGTATGCATGGGCAAGGCTATAAAAGTATTAGAATCTAGAGGTTTCACTGGTCATAGTAGTATCAGGTCATTTTATTACCATCAAAATGTTGAGGAATTAATGTTGAGGAATTATAGCCCTAGGTATATGGGTCAAATAGGTTTTTTACTTTTAGTCTGAATAGAGTAACAGTATAGTGGTACAGACAACAACAGAATTCTAACTAATGTTTACACAATAAGAGGTATGTTAATAAAATAAAATGAGATGTAGTTATCTTTCACAAAAATCATGAAATAATGTCAATATTGAATTCAGGGGCTCTGGATAGGGTGTAAAATTTAAGGATATTAAGTATATTAAGCATATAGTGATCATGAACACTATTTTGAATTATCTTTAAAAAAACTTATTAGCTGACGATAATGATACTATTTAGGAGACACATAGGTAAGCCTTATTTATATAATGTGAATAAAAGATAAAAATTATTATCGGATTTATATTAGTTTATAATAATGTGTATACTGATGTTTAAGGGACTGAGAAAAGAAAGGATGTTAGGAAATAACAAGGATAATCAATACAGGAATCTGATGACTGATTTAAGTAGATTAGATGTTAAGGATAGAGATCAGGAATATATGTTGTAAAGTTTCAATTACCAAAATAAATATGTGCTAGTTGATAGTTCTAGATGACTATAATAGAAGTAAGGTACTATAAATTTTGATAACTTTAGTTATTTAAATAAAAGTCCTATTTTTTAAAAAATTTAAAAGTGCGAGTAGAGCAATGCACACATGATACCCTAAGGTCTAATCTATTATTGATTAGATTAGGATTGTTCCTAAGTTTAAAAATTTCATATATTTCCATAGAACACAATTCACATCCATATCTATTATTTCTATAAGGTTGAGCTTTTCTTATAATTTCCCATTTAAGGCTAAAATTAATACTATTGTCTTTTAACTCCCAAATTTTACTTGCCAAAGTTGTACTATTTGCCTTATGTCTAAGTCTAAATGAAGATTTATGGTTATATATTCTCTGTTTCAGGTTAATACTACACCCTATATAAATATAATTCTCTGTTCTAGTACTAATGATGCATCTGTACACTACGTTGCGGGTACAACAAAATCCAAATAAAGGACAATGGGACTTTTTTCTACAGTTGCACATGGTGGGGTTATCAACTCCACCTATATTATTTCTAATATCTCTATTATTATTATTATTACAATTATTTACACTAATATCATTTATCAATTCTTCAATTCTATTATTAGGTATATATTGGCTATTACCATCATTATTTAATTCATATCTTGATGCGCTATTAGTTGGACTTATTCTTTCCACATTTGGCCTATTGATATTATATGAATTATGTCTTTGATCACTATTACTTCTGTTGGAGTTGGGCCTATCATCAACTTCAGTCAAAACTGTAACGTCGTTACTGATATATTCTAATTGTTGGTTGAAATTATGGTTTATAGGAATAAGTATATTGCTACTATCTTCATATATATGTATATATGTATATGTGTATATATATATATATATATATATATATATATATATATATATATATATATATATATATATATATATATATATTTATATATACACGACGGGATTCTTTCAGTTTCCGTCTACTAAATCCACTCACAAGGCTTTGGTCGGGCCGGGGTTATAGTAGAAGATACTTGCCCAAGGTACCACGCAGTGGAACTGAACCCGGGTCCATGTGGATGGGAAACAAACTTCTTACCACACAGCTGCGCCTGCTAAATTTCTCAAAATTTAATTACATTTACACTACATTGAATGCATACATTTGATTTTCTCAAGCATTTCTTCACGTTTTGTGACCATCAAATTCTAAGGTTAATTTAATGTCACCAATTTCCTTTATTGAATACTCATATCGACCAGTTTCTATTAGTTTTCTTTGATTTAAATCTGGAAACTGCGCTGGCCACTACTGTACTCGGATTTTCTTTATTCGGGTGAATTCTTGGATAATCAAAATTGTATAGTTCGGATCATTGGCATGTTGAAAAACGTCAAGACTGACACAAATGACTCTTGGCATACAGCAGCATATTAGACCATATAAGACTAACCTTTATCCACCATATTCTGCTGAAAATCGTTCAAAATATCAACGGTGATCAAATTTTCGTTCTGTATCGATGAACGGCGAATAAATGTATCATTTCATTCCTTTAGTAATATGTCGCAACTCTCCCGACCAAGAGCCACTAGATGCTTTTCTATCATATAAATAAAATCCACCCTTTTCGAAACATGTAATTTCAAAACTTTGCTCAAAACGAGTGCTCGAAGGACAAGGGGGCGGTCCTCCCTGAGTGACACTTTAGTAGGACGTCACTTTTGGGTCTACTGTTTTGGAGGACCGGTATGCACAAAACTCAAGGGCCACTACGGGCGGCACATGTTCTGGCTACGCTACTGTGCTCAAGTGTCTGATTCATGCGTTCTGTAAAGAGTTCTTCCTCTTAGGAGAGCTGAACATATTAAATTTCAACTCATTCTACCATAAAATTCTTTACCAGCTTGGTGATGTCCAATCCTTATTTTCCTGGTCAAAGTGAATGCGAGTATGTTTGACTTTTTGAGCGAAAGTTATTTTTGCGTACAACACGTCCCAAAATCTTAAAATTGATTTTTGATTATTTATAAGAAAGGTTTCAAATTTTGAGACAATCTGTCAGCAGTTTTAGTGGGGATGTGTTCATTGATTGCATCGACTCCAGCGTACAACTGGTATTTGTTTTATCAATTTCGAAAACATGAAAGGTAAAGTATATCGCGGTGAAATTTGAACCCAGAGCGCAAAGAACCAGAAGAAATCCCGCTGAGCATTTTGTTTGGCGCGCTAACGATCTTCCCAGCTTGCTACTTAATATTTTATTATTGAACTGGCAGAATCGTTTGCATGCCAGGATAAATGCTTAGCGGCATTTCGTCCGCCTTTACGTTCTGAGTTCAAATTCCGCCGAGGTCGACTTTGCCTTTCATTCTTTTGGGGTCGATAAAATAAGTACCAGTTGAGTACTATCCTCCTCCCACAAATTTCAGGCTTTGTACCTATTGTAGAAAGAATTATTATCCTTATTAAGGCAGCGAGCTAGCAGAGTCATTAGCGTGCTGGACGAAATGCTTAGCGGTGTTTCGCCCGTTGCTACGTCCTGAGCTTAAATTCCGCCGAGGTCGATTTTGCCTTTCATCTTTTCGGGGTCGATAAAATAGGTACCAGTTGAACACTGGGTCGATATAATCGACTCATCTCCTCCCCCAAAATTGCTGCTCTTGTGGCAAAATTTGAAACCGTTATTATTATTATTATTATTATTATTATTATTATTATTATTATTATTATTATCATTATTATTATTATTATTATTATTATTATTATTTCTATACCAATTTACATGTGATAATTCTGTAGAACACCAACGGTGATCAAGTTCTTGTTCTTCGTCGTGAAAGGTGAATGTGCGTATCATTTCGTTCCTTTAGTGAGTATTTTGCAGCTATCCTAACCGAAGAAGGGCAGAATAACCACTAGATTCATTGAAGATAGCCACAGCACTGTGAGCAGCATTACTAAGCATCCAACTCTAAGATATGTTAATTGAAAATTCCATTTCAGATAACGTAGATGGATCGCTTCTTGAATGTTAAGCTTTTTCGTTGGCCCTCCACACCAAGCCTTAACATATAATCAAATAAGTATAAATAAAGTGCCTTAATTAAAGTATAATATGTAATACCATCGGACCAATAATCCGGCAAGCTTGGGACAGGAAATGTCCTGGATTTTTGGATTTTCCAGTTTTCAGGAGACAGTCTATATATATATATACTTAAAATATGAAATAAACTATGAAAGGTATAGAGCGAAATTATTTAAGACAGTCAAATTAATAAGCTTTTAAAACATAGACTGCTTGACATACTAATTCCTTTAAAATTCTTAAATATCTTATCATATATACAACATAATGCTTATAGGATGAAAATTAAATGAAGAAAAATAAAGAACATGATTTTATTTAACACATACAGGTAGAAATTAATGCAATTCCAAAGCGGAGTATGCTTAATCTTTATTAATCCACGTAAACGAAGTAATAAAAAAATAAAATATTTTTAACACATCATATACAAATGAATCATCTTCAAAAACGTTCTGTTTGCTCAATACATGGTACAGTATTTTTCATGATACTGCATTTTTGGAAGCCGTATAAGAGATCTGGTACACTTCTTTCTAAAATATTCTTACATAAAGAAAGGTTCGTGTTTGTGAATTTATTAAATTTTATCAATAACTGATTTCATAGTACTAATTAAAATTTTCACGTTTGAACTTATATCATTGAAATGAGTAGAGTTTACATTTTGTTTTTATTCATATATAGAATGAATCATTTAAATAAAGTAAACAATGTTTAATCATCAGGCGCAAGCGTGACTGTGTGGTAAGAAGCCTGGATCCGAGTTCAGTCCCACTGCGTGGCACCTCGGGCAAGTGTCTTTTACTATAGCCTTGGGCTGATCAAAGCCTTTGGTAGACGAAAACTGAAAGAAGCATTTTCTGCGTGATAAGCTGTGTATGATAAAATGAAAGTAAACATTAGAAGGGATTTGAACAAAATGAAAGTTATGCGTGAGAATTAATACATATACAAAGAGAGTGAATGTTAAAGAGTGTGGTATATATATATATATATATATATATATATATATATGTATACATACATATATATAAAGATATACAGATATAGGGCAGGGAATTGCCAATTAGTAATAAAATTAATAATTAACAATTTTGCCAAGTAGTTCAGTATGAAAAAAACCTTTATCGGTAAAACCATTTATAATCATAAATATATAGGGGTCAGCATGAGTTGCTTCACCAACATACTGAAAATTTAGAAATAGCAGTCAAAGAACTACTGATTCTAAACTACAATTTTTTCTCTAACGGATGGCGATATTTATGGCACACATAGAACAAAAAACAGAAGAGAAAATAAAAACAAACCTGCCTTTAGTTAATCATGTACGACGTTTCATGGTTAAGAATATAAAACTATTCTTTGCTAATCATCAGCATGATGTACGATAAATCTGAAAATGTCTATATACTCATGGGCATTTGACCATGCGACATCAAAATCACATGAGGAAAGGCATTCACAAAATTTATCGGCTAGTAAGTTCAACATTTCACCCCAAGAAAAAATTGTAGTTTAGAATCAGTAGTTCTTTGACTGCTATTTCTAAATTTTCAGTATGTTGGTGAAGCAACTCATGCTGACCCCTATATATTTATGATTATATATAAAGATAGATTGATGGTGTTAGATAAAGAGTGGGGAGTTGCCAGTCTAAAAGTTGAGTTATTTCTAGTAGCAAATTATTTTTTTATCATTATTTACGAACGACATTGTTTGTAGGACGCATATTTCGAAAATCAAACTCGTTTACCAAGCCTTTTTCGGCTTAACACACATACATAACCACATACACTTGCGACCTCATTACTTTTTCAAGGCGGTGCCCTAGCATGACCGCAGTCAAAGGATTGAAACAAGTGAAAAGTAAAAGACGTGTATATGTATGTATGTATGTATGTATGCATGCACGCATGTATTTATGCATGCATGTATTTATGCATGCATGCATGTATGTATGTATGTATGTATGTGTGTATGTATGAACAATATCCACTAAAATATTTTTACCTTTCTTCTCGCTACTTTTTATAATTTTATTGTATTCCACATCGTGAAACACTTGTAATTTGCCTTTAAAAACAAAATCGTACCTTTCATGATTAAAAAAGTGGAACACTACAAGCTTATATGTGTATAACAAAATTGAAATTTTGAAAGAAGTATCTATAAAACGATAATTTCAGTCGTTTAAAATGAAGAATAGAATATTTTCCAACCAAGGGAAAAAAGTATAATGGAACCCAAAATATCTCTCGTTTCCTCCTCCTCCTCTCAGCTAAAACAGAGAAATTCCAACTTAAGTGGGATAAGTATTCTGAAAGTCTATCGATGATAACGATAATTCATATTTTGGCACAAGGCAACATTTTCGGGGGGGAGGGGTAAGTCGTTTACATCGATCCCAGTGCTCAACTGGTACTTATTTTATTGAGCCTGTAAGGACGAAAGGCAAAGTCGACCACAGCAGAATTTGAACTCAGAACATAAAGACAGATGAAATGCCCCAAACAATTTTTGCCAGGTGCACCAACGATTCTGCCAGCTCGCCACCTGTTTGCTGGGTGAATGTGTATATGTGTGTGGTTTGTGTGAATGTGTGTGTGTGAGCGAGTTTGTGTGTGTGATGATTGTGGTATTGAAAGTATTTCATTAACATGTTACGTATTTCTGACAAAAGGGCAAGAAATATCATTCTAACCAAGGGAGTTTGTTCTCACATCAGTTTTAGTGGATAAGGCTTCAATATTATGGCTGCAACATCATCATCATCGCCAGCAGCTGTACACTTACTTCGGACATAGTAAAATAGGTCATAGTTCCATTAGTTCTTGAAAACGTCCATTAGAACCACTTTCCAATTCAAGTTCTGAAATATTTAAAACATGAACGATAGCTCTTCCCTTTGACCTACACTGGTTTAATTATATTGTATAACAATGAGGAAAAATGCGGAAATAAGAATAACCTTTTCTAGGGGCATGTTGTGTGTAGATCACGAATATAACATCCGTTTCTTTCTATGACCCTCCAATTTCTGTAAATTACCATTTTACTTACGTTAAATACACTGATGGTTCCGTAGGAATTGAATGCAAACAGGATTGGGTCGAAACTGACAACTCTAAAAGTTATAAACGGATTTTGATATAATTTTAATGGGGTGTTCCTAAGTTATGTCAACCTAACCTATGAAAATTATAAAAGTACATTCAATATTTTTATAGTTATATGGGTCCAAATCCGTGGTAAATCTTACAAGAAACCACGACTCAACATGAACTCAATGATCTAGTTCGTGATCTAACACTTACCAAGCAACAGAGTGAAGTCCTGGCCTCACGTTTGCAACCTTGGAACCTGTTGGATAAAGATGTTCGAATTACAGTATTTGGGAAGTGTTCTGCAGATCTACAGCAATTCTTCACACTGGAAAACAATTTGACTTATTGTAATGATATCAGAGACCTATTCAGTGCCCTTGAGCTGACCTATGGACCAAATGAGTTGAGGTTATTCATAGATGCATCCCTTTACAGCATAAAAGCGGTTCTGTTGCACATTGGGAACACCATGCCTTCAGTTCCACTGGTTCACTCAGTCATTTTAAGAGAGACATAAGTGGTCCTCGCTTTTATTCTAGACCGTATACGTTACAAGGAGCACGAGTGGCTAATTTGTGAAGACTTGAAAGCACTAGCCCTACTTAATGGGCTACAAACTGGATACACCAAGTTTGTGTGCTTCCTTTTCCTGTGGGACAGTAGGGCCAGATCAGAACATTATGCACGCTCAGAATGGCCACCTCGGGAAACTATGATGCCTCGATGCCATAATGTAAATTATGAGCCACTAATTAAGAAAGAAAAAATCATTTTGCCACCACTGCATATAAAACTAGGCCTAATGAAGCAATTCACCAAAGTGCTGCAACATAACAAGCCATATTTCCAGCACCTCAAGGCGATCTTTCTTAAAATAAGTGACACCAAGGTTAAATCGGGCATATTCGTAGGCCCTCGGATTCGTCAACTTACAGCTGATGAAGACTTCGAGGCGACAATGGATGAAACTGAGCTAGCGGCCTGGCATGCATTCAAAGATGTATGCAAAGGATTTCTGAGAAAGCACCGAGTGGTCCAGCAAGAAAGTATAGTGGAGAGCCTAATCAAAATCTCGGATGCAATATGTCACTGAAGATACACTTTCTTCCTTCTCATCAGTCCTTCTTCCCAGAGAATGCAGAAGATGTGAGTGATGAACATGGAGAGAGGTTTCATCAAGTTATAGCGTCAATGAAAAACAAGTATAAAGGAAAATGGAGCCCAGCTATGCTGGCTGACTTCTGCTGGAGCCTGAAGCATCACACACCTGAGACGTCTTATAAACGAAAAAGTAAATACTAAAATGTAGGTTAATACATTATATAATGCTAAAAAAAAGTATGCCGATACATTATATATTTATGAATTAATTACAACGGACCTATTTAATCTGACTTTGGGAGCAAAATAAATTTATGGTATCGTGGAAATTGGTATAAATTGCAGAGTTATTAAGTCGGTAATTTACAAGAAAATGTGACGTGATGGGAGTTTTTTGTTATAAAATTCGAATTTAGCACAATTAACTTAATAATAAAATGTACATGAGAACTATGTTTTTTGCTTGACCCGGAAATTTGTTGTACAGTGTTACAGGTAGATTTTATTGTTGGATTAATTGAACTAACGGCTACAATTAAATACTCGCATATAGGTCTATGGTCACGCTACTTTCCGGCGATGAATTGTATCATCACATGATTCATCTATCAATCTAAATGGACTGAAAAGATGATAATGCGTCCTCCATGCAAACTTATAAATACTTTTGACAAGAGACGTACCTCAAACATCTGTGCAATATTTTACTTCAAGTTTCCACTGAACTCGAAATTTCTCACAATCAAAATATATTTTATGATTGAATGTGTATGAATGTTTCTTCGCTTAAAGCCTTCTCACACATCACAGAACCTGAAATACAAGCCTACCACTTAAGTAATTCCAATTATCTAACACTAGTCAAGACTACATAGCATTTAGTCGTTTTCCTTGACGTCTTTCACTTTGAGTTAAGGTGAGCAAAGTTGTAAATCAACTATGACTACTTCGTTGATATTTTGACAAAAGAATTGTCAATATATACACAGAAGCAAGGACTTGCAAGAGAGTGAATAACTTGATTACACACACAAAGGCCGAGGTTTGTAAAGCAGTTTCATAACCTATTGAATATATACAGAAAAGCAAAGGTTTCTAAAAGAAATGTATTACTCAACTGAATGTATTCACAGAAGCAGAGTTTTGAAAAAAGGTTTATAACCTATTGAATATGCACACATGGGCAGATGTCTGTAAAAGAAATGTTCTATACCTTTCTACCACACAATATAAAATATGTGGTACGAAGAATTATCTTATAATAATCTCTCTCAACAAAGCGCATGCGCAAACTAAGACATTGAAGTTTTATGCTGTCATTTTGCTCCACAAAATGGCTGCTTAACCTTTTTATATTTATTATAAAATAAAACTCGTAAACCCAGGGTGTGGTAAAGCGGGTCCTCGTAAAGTAAGGAATTATTGTATACATATATGTATATATATCTTTGTGTGTGTGTGTGTCTGCGTTTGTCTCCCGGTGTTGGTGTGCTTATATCCTCGTAACTTAGCGGTTCGGCAAAGAGACCGATAAAATAAGTACTAAGGTTAAAAATAGGTCCTAGTGTCGAATTGTTCGACAAAAACACTTCAAGGTGGTGCTCCAGCGTGGCCGCAGTAAAATGACCGAAACAAGTAAAAGAATAAAAGAAATTCAACTGAATATACTGACAGAACTAGCGGCTTGAAAAAGGTGTGTAATATATTAAATATATACAGAGGTTTGTTAAGGGGTATATAACATAGTAAATAAACACTTAGAAGGGCGGTATAGAGAGTATTGAATTGACCCCGGTATATCTTTGGTTTTTGAAGAAGCGATCTAAGAGCATCTACACTCAGCATGCTAAAAAAAGCAATCAAATCTCCCTTAGAAATACACCGTAAAAATAAAGGTTACAATCTGTTATATAGTACTCAATACATTTTGTTTGGAAGGAGTATAAAATGGTCGGAGCTAGAACTCATTTGATCCAAAATGATTCAGAAATAAAAACAAACAGTTGCTTCTTGATCTGCCGGCTCAGAACAGAGTGAAAACTAATGTAGAATAAGAATATATTGACGGGGGAGACAGAATGACCAAGACATAGTCTAGGTCTACCAAGTAAACAGTTCACCGTTGGTTTCGACGATAATTATCCAGTTGTTCAATCAATTGAATTTCCTACTCATTGAATAAGTATGTAAGGGCAGAATATTCCACAGGCGCAGGTGCTCTTAATGTAACACTCAATCAGAATCAGCGTAACAGTGTGACAAGGAATCTTCTGCTACTGCTGCCAATACTACTACTACTACTGATGATGATGATGATGATGGTGGTGATGATGATGATGATGGTACTGACTTTGCCTTTCATTCTTCCAGGGTTGATAAAATAAGTACCAGTTAAGCACTGGCGTCGATTTAATAGACTTACCCCCCCCCCTCCCCCGAAATTGAGTCCTGGGATCGATGTAATCAAATAAAAATCAAATAAAGTTACGTAAAAAATAAAATCATTTGGATGAAAGCTTAGCGTTTTCCCAACGACAACGCTCTTCTCAATACAAGTGACGAACGGGGATGGCAAGTGTAAACGTAACATTGAAATTTTTTTCTTGGAATTTCTTTTTCATTATTTATGAAATGCATCGTAGTTACGTGGCAAATAAAAACATTAAATAATGTTTAGCGATATTTTTACTCTGCGAATAAGATGTATAGCTTGTGATGAAATTAACTGATGATGAAATTCCAAACGAAGTATCCATAATGTTTGCAGGCCTTTCCCACACCATTGAAGTTTAGACGTAGCACACTGAAGTCGGTATTTGTAGCGATAACGTGAATGTAGGAGGTAGTGTTAAAGCGTTTGGAAAAAAGCTATTTTAAAGGTTGTGTAAAAATACGGGTACTTTGAAAATACCTCACGGAGCGACGACCGTGCCCTACATAGTTTCGAGTTGCTCTTTGACAAGGTATACCACCCGTTCAGCCATCCTGCCAGAGATTCAGTAAAATCATGGGACTGCAGCATGATGGATTGTGAAGAGGTAGCGCAAGAGCTCAACAGAGCCAACGGTGCTTCGTACATGGATACAGAGGAACCCTAAAAGATCAGCGGTCAGGATCATCAAGCTCTATTAAGAGAGTAACTGCAACACATCCATGGGGCTGGCGTCCATGGTTCTGTAATCAGCTAATTAAAGATTTATTATGGATGCTAGCAGGGAGTCATAGGAATCCACGAAAGCAACGCGACCAAGAATAGTAACAGAATATTTACTGTTGGTGTGACTCAATGTTGAATATAGAATCAATTCATTATAGCATTTCTTTTTGACTGAGGCTTTAGGTTTGGTCGCTGAAACAGGTGGATAGCTACAATAAATAGAAGTGTGTGCTCAGTTTATATTTTATTGGCAGCTGGAATCTGATGACGAGAGTCAAAGGTCAGAAAACAAAATTCAATGGGTAGAAAGTTGGGTAGCTGACATGACAAGAAAAAAATACTTTAAAATATATAACATGAATATAAACATTAAGAATAATGATAAATAAATAAAAGCTAAATAAATACCAGAGCCCAGTCAAGCGTGAATATAAAATAACAGCAGCTGAACTGAAGGCTGAAAAATATTTTTTCATGTTCAAAAGGAGTGGCTGCGTTGGTTATGTACAATGATGATGATGATGATAGTGTGTGTGTGTGTGTGTGTGTGTGTGTGTGTGTGTGTGTGTGTGTGTGTGTGTGTGTGTGTGTGACTATGCATTTCTATGTGTTTGTGAATGCATGTCGTTAACGAATATAGGTTGTATTAAAACCCAATTCAGAAAGTTGTATGTTTCACACACACGCACACACATGAATAAATTGTCTAAATTACGTAAAAAGGAAAATAATACTGACATCTCATTTTTCACCAAGTTTACATAAATTTCACCAAAATTACATAAAAATATTTACATAAATTTCACCAAAATTACATAAAAATATCTTGAAATTACTGAAGAATAAATTTATTGGTTTCAACCACGGTCTCCAGAAGACTTCGGGATCTCTTGCAACGCTTCAGGACGATCTCCTTGTTTAAGTTTGTGCATAATACCATAATCCTTGCCTTCAGTTCATATTCGGTATTACAAGGAGTTTTGTTGGTCTCTCGCTCAACTGCGCCCCACACATAATAAGCAAAGGGGTTGCAGTCTGCTGAGTTAGGTAGCCAAATGTTAGGGGTGGTATGGTCGCAGAAATTGTCTGATAGCCATGACTGGGTTCTCCTGCTTGTGCGGCATGCTGCATAGTCCTGTTGCCAGACATAGGGTCTTCCAGCAGCCACTCTCTTAACCCAGGACAGCACTACCTCCTCCAGGCACTTGATGTAGGTTTCCGTGTTGAGTCTGAGGTCGTGTGGGAAGATGAATGGAGGCATAACGTCGCCATCACTAATGATCACTCCAAACACCATGTATTGACTGGCTGTTAGATTTTAATCCCTCTCGGTACATGCATTGTCCTCAGATTAATGCCCAAAACACTCTGAAATGCTTGTATTGGAACTTCCGGTGCGAATGCCAAGCAGTACAGCATGTCGTTTCCAAATTTCTGGCAGAGTGAACTACGTCATGGTGCTGTTTTTCTCACAGACAGTTTTCAACTGATCCTACTATGCTGCGTAGTCAACAGAACCAAAAACAAACAATACGCGAAATTAAAAATATAAAATGACACCATCGCACCCTGTATATGGCTTGAAGGAATTAGGGATCTTTGTGGTTTGACGGGCAACATTTTTTATGTAGTGTTTTTGGTACCGAAACACTTTCAAACTTCGTATACTTGTATATTTTGTGGTATAGAACAGATAAAAAAATTTGTATTCGAAGTTATTTCACGTTAAAAATTGTCTTATTTCGATAATTTCAACTAATCACTGACGTCTATTCAGTTGAAAACAGTTAGCGCTGTAACGGTGTATATCGTATTAATCCCCGTTAGTTCTGACATTTCCGATTAACTAGACTGTTCGTAAACAAAGGGGAAAAAGCCATCAAAATACTTGAATATTGCCTGCACTTGTTATTGGAGCTGGCAGAATTATTAATGCACGTCCAAGTGCTTCATTTCCTAGAAATAGCAGCCAAATCTTCTTTAAATCAAACTCTAGTTTAGGGTTAGGGTTCGGGTTTTAGAGTTAGGGTTCGGGTTATGAGTGAAGTTATGGCAAAAATAATCATAACCCTAACACTAACCCTAAAACTAACCCTAACTCTAGAATCCGAACTCTAAAATTGTTACACACACAGATACGCACAGCGTAATTTATTATATAAACAATATATGCGTATAAATTACGATTAAACCGGATGAAATATGTCACAGGGAATAACATTTTAATGACCGGCAAGCGGTAACTGTATTCAGCTGAATAGACGTCAGTGATTGGTTGAAATTACAGAAATACGACAACTTTAACATGAAATAACTTGCGATGTACAAAATTTTGTTAAGAAGGTTAAGAGAAGAAGTTGTTTTATATGACACATTCTATCAGTGTCTCAAGTTTGAAAGTGTTTCGTTAAGAAAACAAATGTTGCCCGTCAAACCCCAAAGATCCGGAATTAGGATAGTATTATAGATGTCACATGTCTGTTTGCACGTGTGCGTGCAAGAGAGAGAGAGAGAGAGAGAGAGAGAGAGAGAGAGAGAGAGAGAAAGTGTGTGTGTGTGTGTGTGTGTGTGTGTGTGTGTGTGTGTGTGTGTGTGTGTGTATGCGTGCGTGCGTGCGTGTGTGTGTGTGTATGCGTGCGTGCGTGCGTGTGTGTGTGTATGCGTGTGTGAAGTCAGGAAGTCGTGGCCAGGAACCGGTTGATAAAAAATAAAATAAAATAAAAAATATAAACACAAAGCATCTAATGTAAACGGGAAAGGGTTTTTTTTATAGTTGTGGTCAAGAGGTGGTTGCTAACAAAATAAAGATAATGGAATCTCATGTAAAAAGGACGGGGTATTTATGGCATTGGATTGATCAGCTGTAGCGTGTGAAGGCCTTTGATGACCGGTTATGGCAGTTAAGCGCGATGGCGTGGTCAAAAGTTTTGGTGGGTGGGATTCCGGTCTTTAGACTTGGTGGTTGCCTACACCGACATATATATATATATATATATATTTATATATATATATATATATATATATATATATATATATATATATATATATATATACATATATATATATATATATATATATATATATATATATATATATATATATATATATATATATATATATATACATACATACGGGTACTCGTCCCTCATCCTATCAATTCCCATGTGCCTATATAGACACATACATGTACACACTCACGTACACCCAGACATACGCACACTTATATACGCATTCATGCCATTTGGCGTATGTACATATACTCATTGGGGAGTGTCAATTTTAATAACTTCCTAAAAATCTTAATTTGATAGTGAAATTATTGTACCTTTTTACTCCCAGACTTGAGATATATATATACCAAAATGGATTAAAATAACTCAAACATACATAAATTTTATCCTAAGTTTTCAATATGGTGTTGTTTTGAAACAATAACTGAAAATTTATATGAAAAACTGATTAGACTCAAAATATCACTCATATTATCTTTTAATTGATTAAATGAATCTTATATTATCTTTTAATTGGTTAAATGAATTTTTATTCTTTTCAGATATTCACGCTGAAGACTAGAGGTCAGATATTATCCCACTTGAGCCTGTTAACTGGTACAGAGCTTCTTGTATCAGAGCTTCCAACAGTGAGAGACATTTTAAGGAACTATACAGATAAGGAACTATACAGATAAGGAACTATACAGATAAGGAACTATACAGATAAGGAACTCATACATGATATAATACCCAATCTGCGCCAGTGGACAAAAGCTAATGCACAATTCAAACCGCCAGTGATCATACAGTGTCGAACAATTGAGCTAAAACTAATGAGATTGTAGCGGAAAACGGTTCACACATAATTTGGTAAAGGAAACTTGGCAATGAAAAATACTTTTCTATACTCACTTGATATACTGTTCGATATTTTGAGCTGCAAGTGTTCCATAGTTCCGTGTTCAAAAGAGGATTGTTCTCTAACTGATAAGAGAGGAAATCATTCCCACATTGACTGTTGTTGCCCTCGTGAAAAGAAGACATTTTTTCTAGAGCTAGATTTCATAAGCTCACAGAGGACAAAGGCAGGCGGCCAATGCAGTATGCAAATGGGCTCAACTGATTATAAAGAAAGTGACAGATTTGTACTGAAAAAAAAAAACAGGAATGGTCTTGTCCGAGAGAGGGAAGAAAAGAAGAGAATGAAGAGTTGTTTTATAGTTCTTCTGAAGAAAATGAAGTAATCTCAAGGGAAAATTCTAAAGAATCTTCTGAAGCTATACCAAAGAGAGGAAAATACAAAACAAGAGACATTTCAAACATTGCATTAGCTAGTATTCGTCACCATACTGGACTCCGTGAGGCTGCTGAAATTGCAACTGCCGCTTGGATAGATGCAGGCCTAATCAGTCAAGAGGATTCATCCTTGGTTATAGATCATAATGAACTTAGAAGAGTACAAGAAAAAGTAATGAGTGAGATATCTGATCAGCAAGAAAAGTATGAAAAGGATGTCTCCCCTGTCTTTTGTTTGATGGAAGAATAGATGAAACCAAAGATATGGTTGAAGTAGACAGAATTTCCAGAAAACTTCCAGGTCTAATCAAAAAACATTACAGTCTCTGCTCTGAGCCTGGTGGTCAGTTTTTGTTTCATTTCACACCTAAAGTTGAAGTGGAAGGGAAAAAACACGCAAAAGTAATTGCTGATAATATTTTATGCTGGTTTCAAGAGAGAGGACTTGAAAATTCAGTGCAGGTTATTGGTGGGGATTCATCAGCAGTGAATATTGGCTGGAAGGGAGGTATAATGAGTTATTTAGAGAAAAAACTTGAAAGAAGACGTATTTGGATTGTATGTGATTTGCATACAGGTGAGCTACCTCTTCATTACCTCGTCCAGGAAATTGGTGGTCCTTCAAAAAGCAATAAGTTCTCAGGTCCTCTTGGCAACATGTTAGATGAAGCAACTCAACCAGAAATAAATGCAAATTCTCCTTGAAGTAAGCCCACCCATTCCTTGAAGTTGGCCCAATTAAATGTCAATGCCACCAAGCTGAGTTGGTTGATTTGAGCTCTGAAGCCTTGGAACGACCATTGACAACATCCTTAACTAGTAAGAATCTCAAAAGTTTTAAAGACACAAATAATAGTACTAAAATGGCCATCACACACACAAAGTGTTGAGAAGTGTGTTAAAATGGTCACTGAAGCTGCGAGTCATGTTTAGTCACGAGAAGCGAGAGGGTTACATCAAAGCACAAGCAGTCAGCCGGCAACTGATGAAAAGAAACAACAGCAAGAAGGATGTGAAGGCTTTGACTACTTTCAAATAGTATATTGGAATGTATTATAGTAAATATGAAACTTGAAACAGAGAGATGCTGGTGAAAACCAATTATTTTGAAAATTCTCAAAACATATAAATTTCAAACTCATATTGATATAGTTAAGAGTTATTTAAAATTGTTTTTCATTCCGGAATTTTGTTTTATATGCTAAAAGGCAACAATAAATAACTACCAAAATTAAAGATTACGAATTTTATTATTTACTCCCCTAAGTTAACACACCCTAATACGCATCCATCTATATTTACACTTATACCGACACACACACACAGATATATAGGTACATCCATGCACATGCGCACGCCCGCACACACATATATATACACTCACACACACATGTATACATACACACGCACACACACATATATATATGTGTGTGTGTGTGTGTATATATATATATATATATATATATATACACACACGTACATACAGACATATATACACCCCCCCACACACACACACACATATATATATATACCTACACACACACACACACACACACACACACACACACACACACACACATAGGATCTAGTTTTTTTTTATTTGCATAATATGCATTTTTTTTTAAAGAAGTAAAAAATCTGAAAATCGGCTATAATAATGTAGCCTTCCAGTATCATTGCTTTGAAGGTTTGATGTTGAGGAGAAAACAAATTGGAGAAAAAGTTACAGAGGTTTAAACAGTGTTTATCGGAGTGGCGTCAACTTTAAGGTTGTACCCTGTGAATTTTTTTAGTTTAGCGCCTGACCTGTTCATTGTAGGTTTCTAAATAAACAGAAATACCTGATAAAATCAACGCGTATCATCTTACTATTTCTTTTGTCTCTTCATTGCTTGCATGTTTTTATCATTTTTTAAAATTTTGTTATATTAATATACTTGTCTGCATGTGTTTACTCTATGCGTACTTCAGTATTATGTATACCTGTCATGTATTTGTGGGGCTAAACACAGAGGGGACAAACAAGGACAAACAAAGGGATTAAGCCGATTACATCGACCCCAGTGCGTAACTGGTACTTAATTTATCGACCCCGAAAGGATGAAAGGCAAAGTCGACCTCGGCGGAATTTGAACTCAGAACGTAACAGCATTTCGCCCGGCGTGCTAACGATTCTGCCAGCTCGCCGCTTTAGGGAGTGAATATAATGAAAGAAGTGTTGAGTGGTTACGTAGGGGTGGAAGAGATTGTGTAGGGTGGTGGATGACGTAGTGAATGGTGGATAAGGGGTGAGGTTGACCAATTATGCATGGCGGTGGGGAGAGGGAAGAGTAACAGAATAGTAATGTTGATATGGTACACAAGGAAAGAAAGGGAGAGAATGAGAGAGAGAGAGAGAGAGAGAGAGTGAATGAGAGGGAGAGAGAGAGATAAAGTGAAAGAGAGAGAGAGAGAGACATACAGGCAGACTGAGAGAAAGAGAGATGATTTGATAGGTTGTAAGAGTGTGAGAAAAGGAGAAAGAGAGACAGCAGGGGTGCATAGAGTGGTTGAGAGATGTATGGTAGTGGAAGTGTGGTGAATTGGTGTGTCATGTGGGGTGGGGGGGCAATGTAAAGTGTGAATGAAAGAAACAGTATTAAAGATGAGGGATGCATGCTAAGTGTAACGGTTTCGGCTACTGAGAAAAATCCTTTTCCGCAAATGACCTCAACATTGGCATTTGTTTATACATGTCCCCATCCATATGAATCACATGTCTATACCAGCGCAGTTTTCGGATCTAGTTCAAAACGGGGGCACCAGTATTTTCTTAACGAAACACTTTGAAACTTGGGACACTGGTAGAATGTGTCATATAAAACATCTTTTTCTCTTAGTCTTCTTAAGAAAAATTATTATATTGCAATTTATTTCATGTTAAAGTTGTCGTATTTCTGTAATTTCAACCAATGACTGACGTCCATTCAGCCGAATACATTAAAGTGCTGACTACGTAAACAAACGATTCTCAAACGATTCTGGCGGTGATAAAATCATTATTTCCTTGTCAAAAAATGGCTGAAGCATATTGGCAGTAGCTAATAAACCTTTCTATTATAGGCACAAGGCCTGGTTTTTGAGGGAAGGAGCAAGTCAATTGGGGTTAGGGTTAGGGTTAGGGTTAGGGAAAACTAACACACGTGTGTTGTCTCTCTGCAAAATGTAAGAAGTAATGGAGATTAAATACGCTTTACACCGCTTAAACTGCCAAAGGAGTAACTATAAACAGCTGAATACTTGTCAGTGATTGGTTGAAATTATCGAAATAAGACAATTTTTTACATGAAATTAATTCGAATACAAAATTTCTTTTCTGTTCTATAACACAAAATAGATAAGTATACGAAGTTTGAAAGTCTTTCGGTACCAAAAACACTACATAAAACATAAATGAAAACTGGTGCCCCCGTTTTGAACTAGATCCCAGTTTTCTTTCGTGTACACTACAACACTACAACTGATTTCCCTTTTGTCCAGTTTTTCTATCTACACATTTCTGTTTAGCCCCGTTAATGTACCCTTACACAGCAAGTCTACCCATGAGATTAAATAACAAAAAGCAAATATATATATTGCGCGCATACATATTTATATGCATACACGCACGCATGAGAGTGAGTACGGGGGGGATATACACAGCACACGTGTGGGGGGGGGGGGCGCAGGCAGGCTAGCATCTTGACCGGCCACTGGCTATCCAACCGTAGCTAAGCGTAGGCAGTTTAAAACAATAGTTGCCCAATTGGAAGGAGGAAGTTAACGGTAGTAATCAACCCTCCCCCACTAGCAGCAGAATGGTAGAGCCGTTGGAAGAGGCAACAGGATATCTTACACCGCTAAGTTTTAAAGTTTGGCATATTATTGTTGTTGTTGTTGTTGTTGTTGTTGTCGCCGTCATCGTCACCTTCACTGTTATAGCTACTAGAACATTAATTGCTACTAGAACATTAATAACTTGTATAAAATGAACTTCTACATAGAACCTTCCAATATATACTGAAATGACACACACACACTCAACAAAACCTCCTTTCTAAAAAACACTTCCAGCTTTCTAGATACGGCTAATAGAGCTGATGCCACAAACAACGTATGTGGTGGAATGTTTGCTTATAAAAACTTGTATATGCACACATGAGAGTAAGGGGACATCCGAGTAAGGCTGTGCACACGAACCCACACATATAGATGTGCATTGGAGTGCCTATAGCGATCTATCTATAATGTTTGTAGGCTTTTTGGGTGCCTTGTATTTCTAAGGGTTTTTTGACATATACCTTTTTATATGTTTGCATGTCCCACATCCTATACCTTCATTTATGTATTCTTTTTTACTACTATTATTATTTTTTTTCCTGCTGTACCCTTATTTGTATTTTTATTTTTATTTTTATTTATATTTTGATTTCAATTGTATTTTTATTTTTATTTCTATCTTATTTTTGCTGTTGTTTTTCTTCTGGTCTCTACCACACCTCTGTTTTTACCTCTTGCTCTACATCTGTAAGTAACCCTTTGTGAATCTCTGAAGAGGCCTAGAGGTTCGGGCATGTAACCCCATTTCAAAATGTCATCCGATAATCACTCCGGTAAGGAATATTCGGATAGAATGGGGCCTGCCAAAACTCGGCCGTAACAGCTGTAAGATTAAACTTCTGTTCATCCTCTAATTCCTTATGTACTTTGTACTTCTATATGTAAACCATGTTGGCAAAATAACATAGTCTGCCATGGACACCTGTGCTTTGGTTCTTTCTTTCTTTTTCTTTTCTTCCTCTCTTTTGTCACTTTTGCTATGAATTAAATTAATGAATTCAACGGGATACACCGTCTGCAAGTAGTTGGGTTCAGCATATTATCCTCCATTTTCTAATTGTTACACAAATTTTGGGTAAAACCTCCACTTTTACCCGCTCCCATTGATTGCACCTAGTATAGCACTAGTGTAGCAATAACTGGGTACCCTCCCAGCAGTATACTGGATAGATACTATCCCTTAGTGGGTTGTACCCCCAACCCCTAACTCTCTCACGTTATATATATATATATATATATATATATATATATATATATATATATATATATATATATGTGTGTGTGTGTGTGTGTGTGTATATGTATGTATGTATGTATGTATGTATGTATGTATGTATGTATACACGCACACACCCACACATATATATGCATGTATGTATGCATGTGTGTATATATGTATGTACATGTGTATGCTTTTTGTTATTTATCGATTATTGATTATTGAAACGTATGTAGTGCCCTACCCGACATATCAATAACGTTTTCTGTATTTTGTTCATTTCAACTGTGTGGCTTTTTACGTTTCATACTCTTTTACTTGTTTCAGTCATTTGACTGTGGCCATGCTGGAGCAGCGCCTCTAGTCGAGCAAATCAACCCCAGGACTTATTCTTTGTAAGCCTAGTACTTATTCTATCGGTCTCTTTTGCCGAATCTACATAGTCCTAGGTATATTTGCGGGGAATTTCATTAAAAGATATCCATTTCCTTGAAAGTTAAGACGAATTGAAGTGGCCTCCGGTGAATTTTCCGAAATTCCCCACCCCAACCCCTCCTAAAATACTTTCCCCAAAAAATTTTCTATATCCAGAATCTACATGATATAACACATATTCGTAGACAGTTTTATTAAAAATAACCATTTTTCTGAAAGTTATGATCATCCAAAGTCGGGGTCGCAGAAATCTGTAGCTATGCCGGTTCAAAATTACATAAAACGAGTAGTGCAAGTAAAAAAAAGTTCGTCAATACTCAGAAGAATATTTTAAATTTGGATTTATACCCGCTATCCACGATAAGCTGTCACCGAATTATGGGCGTAAACATTAACCAAATTTTGAATAATAAAAATTAAATATCACATCACAAGGGGGCATCAGAATTTCAGAAATGATTCGATGGGGCATGGCCAAAATTCGGTTGGGAACCACTGGTGTAGATCATTAATATATAAGTGTGTGTATGTGTATGTTGAGTAATGTTTTCATGCTTGGATTTGTAAACTTACAATAAGAATAACACTGGTCAACAAAGAATTCGTCCCGAGGAAAAGAATACCTGTATCTTATATGTTTTTGCATGCAGAATTCAAAAAGGATGTCAAATTATCTGTATCACCCACAGTTTCTCTGTTCAGAGTTGCATCGATACACCAAAATTGAAAGCAATCTGAGCAAAATTAAGTTGGGCTCATTTTGTAAATGAGAAAAACTAGATCCCACACATATATACACATACAAATACACAGAATCCTAGGATCTTTTTTAAAACGGGGGCCACATTTTTCATTAACGAAACACTTTGAAACTTGGGACACTGGTAGAATGTGTCATATAAAACATCTTTTTCTCTTAGTCTTCTTAAAAAAAAAAGAAATCCATAAATTATTCCATGTTAAAGTTGTCGTATTTCTGTAATTTCAACCAATCACTGACGTCCATTCAGCCGATATACTTTAAGTGCCGACTACATAAACAAACGATTCTGAAACAATTAACCCTAACCCTAACCCTAACTCTAACCCTAACCCTAACCCTAACCCTAGGGTTAGGGTTAGGGTTAGGGTTAAAGCAAATTTAAAATGAAAAAAGCAAATAAAACGAAGGTATGGAGATTAAATACGCTTTACATCGCTTAATCAGCCAAAGGAGTAAATATAAACAACTGAATACTTGTCAGTGATTGGTTGAAATTATCGAAATAAGACAATTTTTTACATGAAATAAATTCGAATACAAAAATATTTTTCTGTTCTATAACACAAAATAGATAAGTATACGAAGTTTGAAAGTCTTTCGGTACCAAAAACACTACGTAAAACATTAATGAAAAATGTGGCCCCCGTTTTAAAAAAGATCCGAATCCTATCTTTTCGACTGCGGAGATTCCGAATCTGCAAAAAAAAAAGTTGGCATTTCAAAATTTTAACACGTAGAAACATACGGAGATTATGATTCTGAAAAAAAATTTCGTAAAATTTCAATTTTTCAAAAAAAAAATAAATAAATAAACACCCTTCGCCTCCTACTACAAAAGCAGACGTAAAAAGTATCTAAACAGAAAACTCGACATGCTAGAAACAGTAGCTAAACGACGAATCACATTTTCAAAATTTTAACTTCCCCACCCACTTTTTTTCTTTGCCAGAGGCGTGGAGAGGGGGGAAATTTAAATTTTGAAAACGTGTTTTAGGGGTTTTCAAAATTTTCAATTTTTATGTACGCTCCAGCCGGAAAGTCCGACAAGCTAGAAACAACAGCCAAACCGAAAATCCACTTTCTAAATACGAATTACCAAAAAAGAAAAGAAAAATTTAATGTCATTTTGTTGTCTTGTGTGTGTATGCAAAAAACTAATTTTTACATATCTGTCTTAATTCCAAAATTAAAATGTCGAAATGCCGATTTTTTTTTTTTTTTTCTGTTTTTGCAGATTCTGAATCTCCGCAGTCGAAAAAGTAGGTTTCTGTAGAAGAAAACCCCCCAAAAAATAAACTAAAGGAGGTGCGGTCCATGTCCTTTACCTCCGCCCAAGCATAGACCTATATAGGGTTCTTGCGTACATAGGAAGATATAACCGTACATACGCTCATATGTGGGTATATACATAGATACATCTGTCAGTGTTTTTCTAGGGTGGAGTTCTCATTGCATGCAAGTTATAACTGTGAAGGTGTTGCGCTGTCAGGACTGTAGAGGGTGAAAGTTGCTATCTTAGCGTGTATGCAGCGCGCAATTCGTTGTTAATTTGTTAATTACTTTGTGTGTGTGTGTGTGTGTGTGTGTGTGTGTGTGTGTGTGTGTGTGTCTGTATGTCTCTGTGTGTGTGTGTGTGTGTGTCTGTGTGTGTGTGTGTGTGTGTGTGCGTCTCTGTGTGTGTGTGTGTGTGTCTACGTCTGTGTGTGTCTGTGTGAGTGATTGTGTATGTGTAGAATCTTGAAAGGTAACACACGAGTTGATATATGTAAGTACAATAAGACAAAGTAGAAAATGCTAAAATAATTTTATCATGAAGTACATTTTGTAAAGGTTAGTCCTGGTTTCAGTCATTTCGACTCTTTCACCTAAGAGTAAAACAAGAAAGAAAAGTAAAAGACGGGAGTGGTATGACACAGTAGTAGACTGTTCGTGGCATCTTCCTTAATGGTCAAGTGACCTAAAAGTAACCTGTTGTGGTTGTAGCAGTAGTGGCAGGAACTGTTCTAAATAAATTTATGGGTAGCGACTGTTCTTGTCTGTCTTTACGTCCTGAGTTCAAATTCCGTCGAGGTTGACTTTGCCTTTCATCCTTTCGGGGTCGATAAATTAAGTACCAGCTGCGTACTGAGATTGATCCAATCGACTTGCCCCCTCCCCAAAAGTTTCGGGCCTTGTGCCTAGAGTAGAAAAGAATATATGTATCGTTTTTAATATTTGCGTGGGTATTATTCTAAAATCCTTGTAGTAGTGTCATCTGTGGTGGAAAATAGAAACCTCTTTTGAATGCTTCCATGTATGACATGTGGAGGATACACCTGAAAAAAGATTGTTCGTATAAAAGAGTAAAGTGTTTTCGCTGCGAGTGTATAAGACATCTAAAATCGCACTGCAAAACTAGAATCATAGGAAAATGGAACAAATAAGAAAAAATAAATAGTTTGTCAGCAGAAAAAGTTGTGATTACAACAAACAGAAAATTCGTGAATATGAGAATTGAAAACACTAGTGTCAGAATGCAATGAGATATGAGAAGTGACATCACAGTCATAAATGAGAAAACATGGGAACAAATGGGTAAACCAAAATTATGTAGTCCAAACAAAATAGCCTGGGGTATTACGGGAAGAAAATCATTTTTCACGGGCGAACGCGTTTGTAATGTAATGTTCAAAGGTCGAACCAAAAAAGTGAATAATTTCTTTTATTCCGATGAAGAGACAACAGAGAGGGGACAAAAAGGACAGACAAGCACATAATGAAAGAGGGAGGGATGTGGCTGAACGACGTACATAACGTATGGGAATTAACAGAGAATTAAAAATTAGTTAAAAATATGTACAACGCATAAATTAGAAAAATAAGTGGGGACAATGGGGATTCCACACCCCACGCACCACCACTGAAACATTTTCGTACTTTTATGGCTTCCTTTAGGTTGGGCCATTCACTCCCAGCAAGCTCTTCACTTTCTTCCATCTTTTCGAAAACACACCCGAAGGGAGGCATTTCCTCTCCAGTCTAATTTTCCGTTTCAGGTGGAAACGGGAAAAGTTCACCAACCCACGACTGGAGATGAAGGTGCCTGTCTCGATTCCTTTCGCTCTCGTCTTCCAGATCGCCTCTTTTGCCATTGTTACCACGACAAGGGTAGAAACCTTTCCTTCCTTGTTAAGGGAAGGTGATGAGACTATCTTGATGATAGACCCAGCCGACATCTGAACTCTTTCCAGATGTGACAACATTTGTAAGGTGTAGTTCCATAGATCCGATAACATAGGACAATGCACGAATGCGTGCAAAACAGTTTTACTGCTTCGCCCGCATCTCGGACAAGATGACGACGAAAATTGGCCATATCTATAGAACTTATCCCTAACAGGTAGGGCCCCTCGGTAGTACTGCCAGGCCAGGGATATCTGGTAATTATCCAGAGGTCCTGGCCAGAAAGTTCCCCGAAACAGGCGGGCAAGCTGACGTTCGTTGAAGCCTAGAGTTCTCCCCAGGTCGTCGTCGCACTCGCTCTCTACCAACCCTTTATAGAACTACGTGAATATTGATGTGATGAAACAATTCATGAATTTATTTGGCATAGAATGTATAGAGAAATTTAATTTACGCGATACACCTATGAGCGCTTTGTGCAATAGCGTAAATGGAGCAGTCAAACGATCGAAGAAGGTCGATGAACTGAAACAAAAAAAATGATGTGGAAAATCGTGCATGAACTACTAGTAACTTTGGAAGAAATAAAAAAGAAATGAAAAAAGTGACAAATTTATTAAGGATACAAAAAGAAAACTCTGATCGACAAAAGGGAATTTTTTAAAAATCTGATGCAAAGAACCGCCAGGATGTGAAAGGGTACTCTATATGTAATGGTGTACTAATGTACGCTCAGAGGGTGGTCATACCACAGACATTACAGAAGAGAATGCTACAAGAGTTTCATGTGAGACACCCAGGCATATCTTGAATGAAAGCGCTGATACCGAGTTACGTATACTGGACAAGCATGGACAAGGAACTTGAAAACCCGGTAAAAGGCTGAAGAGGATGTGCACTGACAGCGAAACTGCCTACTACATAATGTGAAGCTTGGCTGGAAGTGAAAATACCATGGTCCCGATTGCATATTGATTTTGCAGAACCGGTAAATGGATATTATTACTTAATAGTAGTGGACAGCTGCACAAAATGGCCTGAGGTCGCTAGGTGTAAACGACTAACCCCTTATACGGTAATAAACTTCTTATACGAGCTGTCGCAAGATTTGGATTACTGGATATAATCGACTCTGATAACGGAACACAGTTTGCATCCAGTGAATTTAAAAGAATCTGCAAGTTGTTCACGTTAGAACATAAAACTATAGCACCGTACCACCCTAGATCGAATGGAAAGGCCGAACAGTTCGTGGACGCTTTTTAGTGAGCTGTAAAGAAAGCTAATAAGAAGCTACGGACAAGGTCGTACTCCAACAGTTCTCAAGGGTATACAGGGTAACTCCGAACCCAAATGCGCCAGAATGAAGTTCACCAGCAGAATTAATGTTTGACAGAAAAGTGAAGTCAGTATTCGATAAACTGTTACCAGTGAAGAAAAAAAAAATACGTGCAAGTAAAAACATGCCAAAATTCTTTAGAATCGGTGAAAAGTTATATGCAAGAATGTACAAAAATAGCCAAAAATACTGGGAAGGAGAAATTGTAACATACAGTGGGAGGAAATAAATATTCGTACATGTCAAAATTCTT
>NC_142938.1:28771490-28776490 GCF_046866305.1 Octopus bimaculoides | reverse complement strand
TTTTGCAAATCCAACAAAAGCTTTTGATACCGTATCTGGGATGCTCTTTGGGTTGTCCATAGAAAGCTAGGTGTTCTCAAAAAGATGCTTAATGTTATCATTTCTTTCCATCAAGGAAAAATGACTTCTATTTGATCTGGCAGGGAAGTGTCTGATTCATTCACAGTCTCAAAAGGGACAAAACAAGGTTGTGTTCTTGCACTGCTCTTATTTGCTTTGCATTTCTCTGTCATGTTGGAAACAGCATTGGAGGGTGTTAAAGAAGGAGTAAAGTTTTAATACAGGACTGGTGGTAGTTTGTTCAACCAACAATGTTTCAAAGCAAAAACTAAGACTTTTTAGTGGGAGTCCATTTATAGTGCCACCAATTTAGTGAATGTAGTCACTAATTTATAGTGTGAAAGTTGGTAAAAGGTAAAATATCAGAAGACAATTTTTATACAAATAAATTTTTAATTAACAAGAGCTGACAAGTAGTAAGAGCATAGCCTGGATGTATGCATGAGTCAGGGAAAACATTATAACTTATGTTTGAAAAATAGATTCAGTTGGAAGTCATTATAAGCTAATAAGAACGGAGCTAGTGTAAACAAAAATATATTGCTCATAACATGACAGGAGTAGTGAGCTGATGTCATCCAGAATTTTGCAGAGCAAAGTTGGCATAAATGGAATAGGCTGTTCATGATGTAATCAGAGTTTGAGGGCAGGTATAATTCAGAGCTAGCGGCATGAAGTTGGTGTGAAAAACAAAGAGGCTGTTCCATGATGAAGAAGTGATGTTGCTGGTCTGCCGTCTTTCTGCTAACTGATTAAAACTCCCACTTCACTTCATGGGCAGAGAACTGCCTTTGGTATTCATATGTGCCTAGCCCTGATTGGCTGGAGAATGCCATAGCACAACTGTGCTATGATGCAACAACTAAAATAACTTTCTTGACATTCTACAACTTTGGTGCAAACAGTTCGAGATTTGCTCTTCACAGACAATTGTGCACTTGTAGCACACACTCTTAAGAACATGCAATTGATTCTAGATAACTTCTCATGTGTATTGAAGGCTTTTGTTCTGACCATCACCATCAAGAAAACTGGGCTTGTTCATCAGCCCATTCAAGACCATCCACCTGCTGTATATGTTGATGGGAAAGCATTAAAAACTGTTTCCTCCTTCACTGATCTTGGTTCTGTTGTGTCCAATGATACTAAAAGGGATAAAGAAATTGAGTCCAGAATCAGGAAGGCTAGTTCCACTTTTGGAAAGCTTTACCATAGGCTTTGGAAGAGCCATGATGTATCATTGAAGGTGAAAGTTGATGTATACAAGTTGGTGGTTTTGACATTATTGCTTTGTAGTGCTGAATCATGGACCATTTACCAAAAGCACATCAACCAACTTGATGCTGTTCATATGTGATGCTTGCGTATTATTCCCAGCATAAAACCAGGTGACCATATTCATAAAAGTGAGGTGCTTGTCCTGTTGTAGTGGGTGCCACATATCCCAGTCCTCTGTCATCTCCTTTGCAAGGCTCAGTACTTTGTCCCATGTCTTCCTGGGTTTCTCTCTTTCACAACTTCCATTCACTTTAAGTGATTGACTTCCTTCCACTTTAAGTGAGATGTATGTATGTATGCATTAATGTATGTTTTTATGTTAAGCCACATATATGAAAGCAGGATATGAAATTGAAGGATTACTTAATACTTTTTGAAGAGTACATATTCATTGATATATGCAAGGGAAAGGTTGACAGTGACTTCAGAGTTTCAGCTTACTTACTTTCAACAGACTGATACATTAGGATAGGGTCTTCTATAGCCCCAGGCTAACCAAAGCCTTGTGAGTGAATTTGGTTGATGGAAACTGAATAATGCTGCATGGATACATTTAACCTGATTGAAATTTTAATGCAACTGAATAAGCAGGATGCAAACAGACACCACATCATAGGATATCTATGCAGCAGAAACACATTGGACAAGTTTAAAGAGAATATACAACATAAAAGACTGTAATAAAAAAAAATGTATAGGTGTATAATTATCCATCTTTATCTTTATTCATATTTACATACATACATATATTTATGTGTGTGTGTGTGTGTGTGTGTGTGTGTGTGTGTGTGTGTGTGTGTGTGCGTGCGTGCGTGATGGACTCTCCCATTGAAAATGATGTATGAACATTCAGTCTTTGCTGAATGACCTGAACAAATGATCATGTAGATCCTCCTAATTGTCAATGGAGATCAAATACCATTGCAAGGGAATGAAAGAAGTGGACAAGCTACCTTATCATTCAGAAATCAAGATATGTTTGTCAAAGAAAAACCACCATTTGTCTAGGGAATGTATCACAGTGTTCACCCAGGTTAGCAATGATACCAAAATCAATCTTATCTCAGAGTTTGTATTTAAACCATTCAAACAAGGCATCTCTCATGCCTGATGCTTTTGTTTTATGACCTCCTCCAGTGACTCTGAAATGTTTCTTTGGATTTTTTTTCAGCACTGTCAAGTTTGCCTTTCAGATATTTTTCATAGCAGCATTTGGCAACTTTAACAGCAGAATCAAATAGTTGAGCAGAGTTTTTGACACCGGCCAAATTTGAGTAAAACAAATGCTCTGGGGAGATATCCCTGTTTTGGAGTGTCTGAGATATGGTGTTTCCTTTAAGCATCAGAATGAGTTTTCCCTTTCATTCACTCTAATTCAGAATCATACTCCTCTTTGCATTGGTTCACCATGATAGCAAGTGCTTGTTTTTCTTCTATAGAATAATTTTCATACGTCACATCTCAAAATACTCTTTTCTTTGCCATGATGTTATGAAAAAGTTCAAAGAGCAATTACTTGAATTGTGTTGATGTTGTTAAATCTTATTCCATAAAAAGTTTGTCCTGAAGCATAAACAGTTTGTTGTTTTGTACTAGTTACGGGAGTCAGTTTAATCGACTTTCTCCTCCCCTTTAAATTGCTGGCCTTGTGCTTAAGTATTGGGCAATGTGCCTTATAGCATTGAGTTATAGCCAAATACATTCTGAGTTCAATCCTGCTGAGGTTAGCTTTACATTCTGAGTTCAATCTTATGTTCTGAGTTCAATCCCACTGAGGGGTCGATAATGTACTGGGCTGCTTTAATCCACTTGTCCTTCCCTACAAATTGTTGGCCCTGTATCTAAATGAGAAATCCGTTTTTTAAAATTTTCTAGGCTGTCACCTGTGATTTTTTTCTAAAACCAGAATTAGTTATTTAGTTTATATATCCTATTTATTTTATAACATATGGTATTTCTTGAAATGTTCTTTTTTTGTCATATATATGTATAATGTTTTTAATGTAAAATAAAATAATTATTAGATTTTTCAACTGTTGTATCAATATGAATAGCTTACAATAAAATTTCACTGGAGATAGATTAGCAAAATTTAATAAGGGAGGAGGGTTGGAATAAAAGTGTGTGTGTGAATGGGGGGGGGGGGGATTAAAAAAATTAATCAACGGCTGGGGTGTGCAAAAAATCTGAAAAATTAATAAGCGGGAGGTTGGAATAAAAGTGGTGGATATGGAAAAATCTGAAAAATTAATAAGGGGGTGGGGCGATTATTCAGGACCCCAGAGTAAATTTGTGGCTGATTTAGCAAAGTGCTAATGTGAAAATTATAAAATAATTAAGATGAAGGCAGCTATACACAATATATAACCAAAAAGGAAAAATTTAATTGTCACTAATTGTGACTGGGGGTGCCAGGTAGCACCTATATTGCTAGAAATAACAGTTAAAACCCTTAGAGCTGCAAGAAAGCACATTTTCATATACTGACAGGGGAAACTAGTCTAGTATAGTAATCTAGCTTCAATTATGGGATGGTTATCTCCTCTGTCAGTATATGAAAATGTGCTTTCTTATGACTCTAAGAGTTTTAACTTTTATTTCTAGTAATACAGGTGCTACCTGGCACCCTTAGTCACAATTAATGACAATTGAATTTTTCCTTTTTGGTTTTATATTGTGTATAGCTGCCCTTGTTATTTTATAATTTTTACATTAGCATTCATATGGTAGATACTAGATCATCCCATAAATAATGCAGTTTTTTTAATACTTCTTTTGATTTTCAAATTTAAGATAAACAAAGTTCTTTTTTAATCTAAAATATACTCTCCTTCATTTTCTACAATGCTCTTCCATCTGTCTCAGGGTTGGGAAAAGACTTTTGTGTGGTAGGCAAAAATTTCCTAAGAAAAAGGTGCGTGGGCAGGTCACAAGTTCTAACTCTTATATCTGTGTAAATCTTGTATATATCTATGTATATTCGATATACATTAGTAAAGATAAGTTAACATTAAATTAACACGTAACATCTTCATTAACACCACCACTGAATGTTGGACGTTTATATTTTATATTTTTCAGCTAGTGTAGTTGGGTCTCAAGTGGGTGGTACTAAAATAGCAATGTGTTTTATTGTGATATCAAAATTTCCATTCAAATGGCAAGTACCAGACGATTTCTGTTCGAATGTGACCCTTTTAAGTCGTAGTGGAAATGTGACCTGTATCACAAATAGGCATACAAATATTGTATAAATTTTATAATTGAAAAATTGACTACAATTTGTACATACAAGTATATCAGCTTGCGGGTGCAACTGTACCTGCAGGTGAGGTTTTCCCCACCCTTGATCTATCTGGTAGACTTGCAAGGCCCCTCTTCCAAAATTCACTTGTCCATGATGAAAAATACTCCTCCAGTGCTATTCTGACCTCATCTACAAAATTGATATTTTTTCTGTCCAAATGATTTTGAAGACTGTGGAATAAATGATAATCAGATGAGGCAATATATGGTGAATATGGTGGGTGGGGCATCATTTCCCATTCAATCTGCTCCAGCTTTTGGAATGTCATCCTCGCTATATGTAACCGAGCATTATCCTGATGGAAGAACACCTTTTGTCTTGATGGTTGTTTTTCTTCTAACGCTGACTTAAGTCA
>NC_142938.1:28693990-28766490 GCF_046866305.1 Octopus bimaculoides | reverse complement strand
CTTGACAATCTTATCAAATACCTTAACAAAATGAAAATATATACAGTCAGTGTCATTTCCTCTCAAGAGATTATTAAGAATAGTGTTATGGTGCTGTAATAGTTGTGAAAGGCAACTTTGTCCAGTCTAAAAACCTTGCTGTATGTCATCTACGAGATTGTTTTCCTCAAGTTATGTAATAATTCTATTTTGGTCAATGCATTTGATAATTTTAAATGTGTGAGATGTGAGAGAAATAAGACTGTAATTTTTAGCTTCAGCTCTGCTACCTTCCTTTGTGTATCGGTGCCACTATTGTGTCTTTCAGTAGTTCTGGAAATCCACCGGTATCTAGCGACTTTTGAAATAGCATCCTTAATGGTTTCACGAGACTGTTTTTGCACGTTTTTAGCAGTATGGCTAGGAGACCATCTGGTTCAGATATGGGGTTTCAATCTAGGTCATTTGCTGTAAGTATATCATCTTCTATCATGTCATTAATTTTTAGATGTGTTTCTACAAGTGGGTTCTAGGTAGGATGTCAAAGAATTCATTTGGCTCATACATTATTTTGTTAATTATAGGTTGGAAAAATGCACTATCATAATGTCAACTCAAGAATGTGCATATTTTTGATGAATCATTTGCATATGATCTGTTTCGATCCAGTAGATAGCCAATCTGGTTATATGTAGCTGATTTTTGTTTAGAAAAGTGGAAAAAAAACTTAGAAATAGATTTTATATTTTATACTGCTCGTTGTTCCCTTAACGAAATTTCTTTTTCATGAGATAGTTTTAGGCCTAGTTCAATATTCTTTTTTGTTTTTTTCTCAATCTCAACTGTTAAGAGAGTTTAGTTTCTTGTTACTTTGTTGGTTTGGTTCTGTTACACATTAGTATCTGTTTATCTCACGGAATCAAGTGCTTGCAGGAATAAATGTGTTTATGTTGGTCATGCTTTCAACAGATCCTGATTAACTCTTCGTACAGAAACTTCATTCCCATGTTAACATTGGAGTTCCCAATATGCAGAGACCAGTTTGTTTCGAGGATTTCAGTTTTGATTTCCTTCCACTTGGCCTTCCTGAAAATCAAGTTTATGTGGAGTGAGTTGTTTGATGTCATTTGTGTGTCTTGCCCTCATTGATACTTGTATAATGTTATGGTCGGAAATAGCTGTGGAAATGACCAGAACATTGTGAATGAAGTCTGTATTGGTGGTAAAGACTAGGTTGAGTATGTTATTTCCCCTAGTTGGACAGGTAATGATTTATTGTATGAGGAAGTATTTAGTGGTATCGAGAAAAGCACTCATATCTCTCCTGGTCAGTTGTTTAATTTCAGGTTGGATATAGCCCTCAGGTCAGCTGAGACTAAGAAAATTAAAGACCCCTGCTCAAAGTACATTGGCCTGTAGGTTAGCCTCTTTGAAGTGATCTCCATGGTAGGCTGCATCAGGAAGACAGTAGGTAATGCTTATGATCAAATTGAGATCAACCACATGCATTATTAATATATCACACACTGTGTTGGAGTGGAAGAGGAGGACATTTGTTGCTAGGTCTTCTTCACTTTGTTTCTGTATTCTGTAGTTAGTTCTGAGTAGTATATAACCTGACATATGTACTTCCACATCCAATATGCCAGGAGTCAGGTGCATTTCACTTTGTGCTACACATTGTCTTTTCTTGCCGTGCAAGATCTCTAAGATATGATACTTTTGTTTGATTTGTGAAGTGTGAAAGACCTTGCACATTTGACATTATTATTGAGTTGAGATTGTGGGTTAATGAAAGCAATGGTGTGGTTGTGTACTGGGGTAGTAGCATTGGCTGGTGCTGCATGGGAACTAGAAGTTTTTTTTAATGTCTTTTGCCAGATTCATCATCGCTAAAAAAAGAATTTTCTTGTTTTGAGAGGTGTAGTTGTCTGGAGTTGGTATGGTTGCACTGTTGATTTTACTATTGTACCCAGTAGATACCTGCATGACTTTGGGTTTCGACGAAAGTCTGCACCAATACTGCCTTGTAAGGGATGTTTCTACAGTGGATTTGATGGTAGTTTGATGTTATTCTTTTAGTAGTGCATCGAGTCCCTGGAAGATGAGTGAAGAGACAGTCACACATCAGAAACAACCTTTTGTGTTGGGGATAGCAACAGATTTTAGGATTTCGGGTTACATGTGTAGAAGCTATTAAGTGTTGTTTAGCATTTAGTGGTGGTGGTAATGGTGTTGTAAGATGTGTGGTTTGATGTTGGCTAGTGTTGCCTGTATGAATGGTGCATCCTGTCCCAGGTAAATGGTGAAGTTACAGTCACTGCACATGCATAATCTGTCATGTTGAGAATAGTGACATATTTGGGGGTTTTGTGTGTTCATAATTTTCTTTTATTTACAATTGGCAGATTTAGCATGGAGGTATCAGGTATACATTCAGATTGACATGGACAGTGGGGGAAGAAAGGAGTGATTCTTCTCTAATTGGAGCAGCAGTAGTGGTAATGGTAGTACAGTAGAATAGGATGACGATGGTGATGATGGATCTCTTGCATTATTCTGAGAAAAATTTCAGTGGCTTGACTGCAGAGAAGAGCTAGAGACTGTGTTGTTTAGTAGGTCAATAAGTATTCTAGTATTGATGAATAACTTCCAATGCTGATCTTGTTGTTACTATTGTTTAGTTGTGGTAAGGGTAATAGCAGTAGAACATGATGGCAATGATGATGATGATGGACCCAATTTTGGTATTCAGAGGAAATGGATAGCTACATTGTGAAGGGCTCTTGATTGTGGAATTTAATAGGTCTTCAATTGTTCTAGTATTGAAGATTGACTTCCAATGCTGATCTTGTTGTGGCTATTGTTTAGTTGTGGTAAGGGCAGTAGTAGATCAAAATAACACTGATGATGATGGATCACTTGTGGTATTCCAAGGAAATGAGGAAGTGGACAGCTGAACTGTGAAGGACTCTTGACTGTGGAGTTGAGTGTTCAGCAGAGTGGGTGTGGCTGTTGTTGCATATATATATATATATATATATATATATATATATATATATATATATATATATATATATACACATACATACATATATAGGTAAATATATTTATAATTTTAATTTTTATGTAGTGGATACTTTAGTTCAGTAATATATCTTTCTAGGGATTTGGGGGAGATTTTCTTTTTATTTATTTTAGTTCTTATTTTGTGAAGAAACCTAACTTCAACTTCTTACACATCAATTTTTAAACAATATTTTCTAAGCCTGAGAAAGGTATGTAGGGGGTGCAATATTGAATTTTGCACTCCCCACAAAATTTTTTGGGGTGGGGTGCAAGTGCACCCCCCTGCACCCCCTGTTCCTCTGACTGCAATAGCAAATTTGAAAGATTATTTTTTTATCACAGAATTTAGCAGCTTATGGAAAACTGAGCAATATTTTACTCAATGGAAATTTTTGTGCTGAAGTGATCATGCAGTATCCAGAGCTTGATGAATTTTCTTTAAAGAATGAAATACATTTTTATAGAAATCACCACAGTGGACCATCTCTCAAGAATCATCATAAAATATTCAGTGAAATGCAATGAGAAGTCCGTCACATGTTTCCAAATGTTGAGCAATTGCTCAGGTTACTTTTAGTGTTTCCAACCAGTTCCTGTGAAGCTAAAATATCTTTTAGCTCTCTGTGGACACTCAAAACTTGACTGCAATCGACCATGACTCAGCAAAGGCTGAATCATACTCTACTTTGCCACATTTGTAGAGATGTTTTGAAAAAGATTAGTTGCGAAGAAGTTGCTAAATTAATTCATTGATAGCTATGATGCAAGATATGATACATTTGGAAAGTTCTAACAGACAATAAATTTACTTCATATTTTTTATTCAAACATCTGTTTTATTTTTTGTTTATTTAATATAAATTTTTTGAAGCTTATTATTTTTATATCTGAACTTCATTTGAGTATATAAAATTTAATTAGCATAAAATTTTCCTTATTGACAGGGTCTGGGAAAGGCACCATAAGCAATATTAACATGCTCCTTTAAAAATCAACAAATGTTGGTTTGTTCCCCTCACATTTTTAAGGCAATTGAGGCCCCTGTGTAAATTGAAAGGTGAAGTGTACCAGAGATGTGTTCTTTTCTGTTTTTACTTCTTTTCAAGGGACTGGTTTAATTAGGGATCTATTTTACTTCTTCCATATTAAAACTTCTTCTTCTAAGGACTTCATTGCAGTGTACAGAGATTTCATTGAAAACTTGTTCTTTTGAAGATATTGGGATAGCTTTAACCCCTTCCCAGATGAATTATTTCCCAGCATGTGTTTTATTTTGAATCGAATTCTTTTTTTACTTAGAATGTACACTTTCTGTTGTTTATTATTGCTGAAAACATTCTTCTATTTAATATTGTATGTTATTAGATGATACACAATAAAAACCCATTCAGGTAATCATGAAACATCACATTTTTTTTTTAATACATATATTTTCTGATTATAACTAAAAGAAAGCAGAAAAAGGAGTAAAAAATAATAAGAGAGTAAACATACTTTATTTGCAATAAACAGGCATTATTTATTTGGTGTGGTAACATGGTATGGAAACATGGTGTTACACATAAGAAAACATTACAGATTAGATACAAATATTAAAAGTGTTTATGAATTTTTATTCTGCTACTGTCTCATTTCATTGCACAAATTTTGCATTGTCTTGTTGAAATATTTCTTCATTTCAGTTAGAGGAATATCCACAGGAAAATATCCAGGAAAAAATAAATAGGATAGGGAAATGTCAAAGGTCTTCTAACTTTTGGATATGAAATATGCAGATGGTATTTTGTGATAGTTTGTTCAATGAATTGCAGAATTAATAACAACTGTAGTGAGTGAGCTGTATATCCATGCATGCTCTCTCTGAGTGTTGAGCAGAAACTAACAAAAAAAGTTCTGTTAGTGCTCATCACATTTGGCTATCAGGCTTAGAAAGTTTATTAGGCAATTTATGTGTGTGAGAATGATTCAGAAAGGCTGGAAGACTATGTAATTACATCATGTTGTTAGTCCATTATATATTTTTAGGAAATATTTTTGTGTCTTTCACAAAGAATAGCAATATCAAACTTATTTATTCACACTATTTTAAATTTATCATTCATCATCTTATAGCTTCAAGATTTTAGTGATGTGATTGTTTATTTTTAGAATGTCATTGTTGAGTATTTGTGAGAAGCCAGATCTGTCTGCTCTGAATATTAAACAGGTAGAATATTTGGGCTGGCTATGGCTGGTTTAAATGCTAACAGGTTAAAGAAATATTCTTAACTAAGCTGTAGTGAAACTACCTCTCTCACGTTTATATATAAACAAATGTGAGCGTAGCAGAAAACAACTCTTTCCCTGTCATTACCTGACTGACTATTATTTGAGCGGCAACTGTCTCCACTCCTGTTCGCGCCAGGACGCAAACCGACCAACCGTAGCCACTAATAAGGTCACGTGATAGAGTGTTTTTCTAATGCTCTCTGGAGCCCCTATTTTCCTATAAATAGCCTAAATTATCCGCGGCAATTCGTCGCGGCTCAGATCCTCACAGATCTGGTCATGGACCACACACACAACACAGCACCAACCAACCAGCCAGTTCCAGCGACGACATCACCAGCATCGTTCAACTTCCCCAGCGTCAACACGACTCTACGTACACAAGCTACCAAACAGCCACTGCAGCTTCTCGACCCTGTTTGTGTGAATTGTTCACCACGAAATTAACAGCCAGAACTCAACCTGCGAAGAACATCTGTATCAAGTAGCCCGGCCCGGCATAGAAGCCCCAACTTCACGACAATTGACTTAGCTCTGCCTAACGCCTCAACCTCTTACATACAGATTAGCAATACTACTGTGTACCTTAACAGAACTGGTATATTTCCTTATCCGTGTTACTGACTCTTATCTATACTCTGTAACTCTTACATACACATACATACATTTGTATACACACTCTTCTGTTTACATGACGGCCTGTCTTATATCGTGTTTTATTATGTTGCATTCACTCACACACAGACATACAATTTAATGCTCCAATAAATCTTACTGTTATTCATCTTTATCGGTTGCGTTCCTATCTTGTCCTTCCTGGCAAACTTCTTAGTTCTCTATGTTATAGTATTATAACATATTTTATATTTTGTGTCGACCATGCAACACATTAAAAGGAGCCTGTTTTCCATTCGTCACCATTTCTTCTTTTGGTTCGCACGGTCGTTCTTACAAAGCAATTAATTATTCTTTTTGATTGAAGGATTTCTGGATGTAATGTAGCTTTTTATTCTTTTAATTTTGCAATCAGTATATGTAAAATAATTTAACCTTAGAGTAAATGTCTAGGAAATTAACAAAATCTCGACAGGCCTCTACTGTAAATGCAGAATCAGAGACTCTTAAAAAATTGATATTGCAAGCTGTGGAATTAAGTGCCTACATACATGAGTATTAATACTTATACACACACACACATGCATATATATGCATGTGTATATCTGGGCATACACCCATATATACATAGGTATAAAGCGACACAGACAGATACACACACATACATGCACGCTCTCACATAGAGACACACTCATACATACCCTGACATGCATACATGAGCATTCACACACATGTACACATACATACACACCCACATATGCATACACATTTGTACACATACTCACGCACACACACACACACACACACGCACATGCCTCTCTCCCCACGTACACACACACAAACGCGCTCACTTTCTCACACACAAGCTTGAATAGGGAGTCAGAGGTCAGGCAGTAAGTATCACAGAAGGTATTTATTATCTCTCAGCTGCTGATAACATCATGATTGAATGTAATTTTTGACCACACTCCACCTTCCTTAACACCTGACTAATAATCACACCTTCTCTAATGAACACATTAACACTATTACAAACAACGAAGTGCTACAGCATGCTGTGACTGTCTCTCTTTGAAAAACAGTTTTTGTTTCTCTATCCAAGGCTGCGATACCATCAAAGTCCACCTTGGTCCAGTCAGTACACTTGACTCATTCTTCTATTCCCATGACTATGATGTGTCACCTCTCAATACTCCTACTTATACAATGTTTCCAATCTAGGTAACTGACGTCAACAATTAACTGTTTGCAGCAGGATCTAAAACTGGAGTTTAAATCTCAGTGTTTATAATAGTACAAGTAATGAGAAATGAAGGCAGATGGGCTGAATGCATATGTATCTATCGACATTTCAGTTGTTTTGAAATGTTTAGGGATTTCTAAAGAGAACTGATTTTGGTAAAAAAAAAAAGAAAAAATTAAGGAACAATTGAAAGTAAAGTTGACATATATTTGTTCACTAGTTTAAATTTCAATATTGACCAACCCATATCAACTATATATGTGTATATGTATATATATATATATATATATATATATATATATATATATATATATATATATATATATATATATATATATATATATACCCACACAAATGCAAATACATTTATATTTAACACACACACACAACGTCATACAGCTGCTATCAGGGGAAGATAAACATTAATTGTTGTTGTTGATGATGATGATGATACATACATACATGCATGCATACATACATATGTATGCATGTATACATATATGTGTGTGTATATATACAAAATATGTAATATAATATATATCATAATATATATAATGTAATATAATATATATATAAATATATATGTATTCTTTTATTCTTTTACTTGTCTTAGTCATTTAACTGTGGCCATGCTGGAGCACTGCTTTTAGTTGAACAAATCGACCCCAGGACTTATTCTTTGTAAACCTAGTACTTATTCTATCAGTCTCTTTTGCTGAACTGCTAAGTTACAGGGACATAAACACACCAACATCGGTTGTCAAACGATGTTGGGGGACAAACACAGACACACAAACATATACACACACATACCTATATATATATATATATATATATATATATATATATATATATATATATATATATATATATATATATATATAAATGAATACCAAAAATGTGATAAGAATGCAAGACATCCAGACAGACGATACAGAAAAACAAGGATGGGTCATTCGGAGTTTTCTTTCTTCAGTTGAGTTCCACATTGTCTTTGCAATTTCAGCTGGTCATACTCGAGATTGCTCCAATCTGGCCAGCTCCAAGGAAAAACTAAACTAAGAGCACTAGATTCCTTGGAAGAAAGCAGCGAATGTATACGAAAGCAAGGAGGAAAAAAACGGAGAAATGGTACACAAATACAAATGCAAATAATAGGACATAACAACAGGTGTCTTTCGACTAAGGACGAATTAAATTAAGCTGGTGTGTGTGGAAGTGAAGCCTTACGGCAGGGACATATTAACTGCTTTCTTCCAAGGAATCTAGTGCTCTTAGCTTAGTTTTTCTTTGGGGCTAGCCAGATTGGAACAATCTTGAGTATAACTAGCCAAAATTGCAAAGATAATCTGGAACTCAACTGAAGAAAGAAAACTCCGAATGACCCATCCTTTTTTTTTTTGTATCGTCTGTCTGGATGTTTTGTGTTCTTGTCCCATTTTTAGTATTCCTTTTTATATAGATATAGTGGCATACGTACACTTTGGTATCTTATATATATATATATATATATATATATATATATATATGCAATAGGCTTCTTTCAGTTTCTATCTAGCAAATTCACTCACAAGGCTTTGGTCAGCTCGAGGCATGCAGTGGGACTGAACCTTGAACCATGTGGTTAGGAAGCAAGCTTCTTATCACACAGCCACTCCTGCACCTATATGTATAAGATATATAATATAATACAGTATGATATAATATAATATATTTATATATACAAAATATATGTGTGTGTGTGTGTGTGATCATCATCATCATCATCACCATCATCATTCAATGTCTTTATTCCATGCTGGCATGGGTTGAACAGTGGTGCACAACAGTCTAAAGTGTAGGTATAAACTCCATATACTGTATGCAATGTAAGCTATGGACATGCAAGAGATGTAGTGGAATCACAAGCAAACTAATAGAGAACATAAGCTTATGTTCTCTGCTCGTTTGCTTGTGATGCCACTACATCTCTTGCATGTCCATAGCTTACATTGGGTACAGTATATGGAACTTATACCTACTCTTTTCAATATATTGAGTAAAACCATTTCCCTGAAGGTACCAAGGTCCTGCCTCCTTTCCTACCTACTAAAATCTTTGTCTTTATTTTATTTAAGTTTACCTTAAGGCCTTTCAAATATAATCTTAGCATCCATACTCAGAATTTCCTCTGTAATTCTTCTACAGATCCAGTTATAAGAAGTAGATCATCAATATACAGGAGTTCCCATGGATTTCTAGTTTTAAAATCCTCTGTGACGGACTGTTGATCTATGATGACTTACAGGGAACTGAAAGCTGTGCCTCAACTTTCACACAAAATTTATCACTGAAATCATTGTTGATACTCACTTTACTGCATCTTTGTACATGGCTTATACAGCTCTCACAAGCCATTTATCAATGCCTTGTTTTCTTAATGTGGTAATCTGTCAGATGCTTTCTCCAAGTCAATGAAAGCAATAAATAATGGTTTGCCAAGTATTTCTCCTGCAGAAGCCTCACTAGGAAGATTGCATCTGTTTTTTCATATATATATATATATATATATATATGCATACACATCTACACACACATATATACATACATATATACATGTATCTACACACACAGACACATATCATCATCATCATCATCATCCTCCTCCTCCTCCTCCTCATCGTCATCATCTAGAATTCCATGTTCGATGGTTGTCAAATTGTCTAAGCTGTGTCAATATGGAACATGAACATTATATTATGTTGATGATTTATATGTTTATGTATTCACACACACACACACACACACATATATGTAAAAATGGAATTTTCATTTCAGGATGAAAATAGAAAATCAGAATTCAAAAGGATGTGTAAACAACAAATGTCATAACAAACATTTGCGGAAGGAAATTCAAGACAAAGTCCGCAGCTACGCGAGAAATCCAGTTGCAGAGAATAAAATTCCATCTTACATGTGAGTTACTTCTTAGTATCCATTGTAGTTGCTGATTTTAGCCCAAGGCAGCATTGATTATGCTGACTTATGATCTAAGATACTCCATCCAGGTCTCTTGCAGGTTAGGATATCTAGAAATTCATCATTATCCAACATATCCTTCCTTTTTTAAAGACAGTAGTGTATGATAGGAGGGAAATTTGGTTTCTATTTCTATCACGTGAAACAGTTGCAAAGAGGTTCTCTTGTTGATTTGCAGTTATTTTCTGTTGTTTTTTGTTGTTTGCTACTGTCTTCGTTATTGCTGTTTACTGTTAGGTCAGTCAGCTCTCATCAAGCAGTCATGAGCTGCCTTTAATTCAGACATAATAATCTACCTAGGATTATTTATGCAACTTGTTCTCTCTTTATTTCTTGTGAAATGACTTGAGTGGGATTCAGTTGCTGTTTCTAACAAGTTGTATCTCCTTTGTCAACCCAGTTTGTTGTTATGATCTTGAACACAATAATACTATGTGTGTGCATGTGTGTGTATATATATATGTATATTTATCAAAGTGTACAGTATCATATATTCATTATGGCAATCTTACCAATTGGTTTTGCACTAGGCATTCAACAGAGTGTTAGGTAACAGTCAAATTATGTAACCTTGCGCTCATTAGTGGTAGCTGTTATGGAATGAAATATGACTACCTCTGATGAGTGCAGAGTTACATAATCAGACTGTTACCTAACACTACATTGAATCCTTAGCCCGAAATTGATTGGTAAGATTGGCTGTAATGGATATATAATACTGTACATTTTAACTAATATACCCACTCTACTGACAGAGATATGAATGCATTTTTTCCTGACTTATAGACTCTTAGATGACTTACACACACACACACATACATACATATAATACATATATATATATATCATCATCATCATCGTTTAACGTCTGCTTTCCATGCTAGCATGGGTTGGACGATTTGACTGAGGACTGGTGAACCAGATGGCTACACCAGGCTCTAATCTGATTTGGCAGAGTTTCTACAGCTGGATGCCCTTCCTAACGCCAACCACTCCAAGAGTGTAGTGGGTGCTTTTACGTGCCACCGGCACGAAGGCCAGTCAGGTGGTACTAGCAACGGCCATGCTCAAAATGGTATATTTTACGTGCCACTTGCACAGGAGCCAGTCCAGTGGCACTGGCAACGGTCTCGCTCGAATGTCTTTACACATGCCACCGGCACAAGTGCCAGGAAGACGACGCTGGGCACAGGTGCCATCACGATTTCACTTTCGCTTGCCCCAACAGGTCTTCACAAGCTGAGTTTCGTGTCCAATGAAGGAGACGACATTGGCATGGGTGCCAGTTGTCGAATTTAGTTCGATTTTGATTTCACTTGCCTCAACAGGCCTTCACGAGTGGAGTTTAGTGTCCAATGAAGGAAAGGTATGCATAAGTAGGCTGGCTACACCCCTGGCAGAGGCCTTGAATTTAGGTCTCACTTGACTTGCCAGGTCTTCTCATGCACAGCATATTTCAAAAGGTCTTGGTCAGAAGTCATCGCCTCGGTGAGGCCCAATGTTCGAAGGTCGTGCCTCAACACCTCATCCCAGGACTTCCTGGGCCTACCTCTTCCACAGGTTCCCTCAACTGCTAGGGTGTGGCACTTTTTCACACACACACACACACACACACACACACACACACACACACACACACAGATATACATATATATATATATATATATATATATATATATATATATAATCAAACAATAAGCAACACGGATTTCAAAAGTGATTGCAGTACGCACGTTTCATGCTACTTCAGTTTATTTAAGTAATGTGAGCATTACCTTAAATGCAATATGAAGAGCAATCTTCAGCTGCACGAAAATGTAGAAAAAAGACATATTATAAATGTGGCAACATATTAAATCCAAGTGGGAGAGAGCATACATAAAATCCACATGTGAGGACCCCGCTATGTCAAGATGGACTTATATATTCTTCCTCACATGTGGATTTTATGTATGCTCTCTCCCACTTGGATTTAATATGTTGCCACATTTATAATATGTCTTTTTTCTACATTTTCGTACAGCTGAAGATTGCTCTTCATATTGCATTTAAGGTAATGCTCACATTACTTAAATAAATTGAAGTAGCATGAAACGTGCGTACTGCAATCACTTTTGAAATCCGTGTTGCTTATTGTTTGATTTTAATCACCCATCCTTTTGGGATGCGATATTCGGGTGCCTTCGCATAAGTACCATATTCAAGCCTTGAATCTATATATATATATAAATATAAAATATATATAAAATATATATATATATGTGTGTGTATATATATATATATATATATATATATATATATATATATATATATATATATATATTTATATATATATATATATATATATATATATATATATATATATATATATATATATATATATTTATATATATATATATATATATATATATATATGTTCGTCAAAGTATAGTATCTTAGATCCATTGCAATTAATCTTATCAATTTGTTTCACACTGGATATTAAGTGGCCAAACGTTTATTCAAAAACTGTGTTCATTGAAGATGGCAGATATGAGAAAATAGTGACTGCTCTCTCTTTTTATCCCAACTCACCATTGATCATGCTAACTTAGAGTTAATGAAAGAGAAAAAGAGAGAGAGTATCAAACGTGTAGGTGCAATGAATTTTGTTTAGGATAATAACATGCAGTTATAGTTGCTATGTCTGTTTGTTAGCTAAATTAGAGACATCTGCTGCAAATTATATTTTTTCCAGCTAGAGTGATCATGATTATAATGGTTAATCATTTAACCATTAGACATCTGTCACCTATTTCAAACAGCACTACTTTATCACCTTATTAATCCTCCTGCTTGATTTAAAAACAGCATTGAAAAACAATTGGAAAATGTCTATGAAAACTATGTTGACAGTTTCAGAAATTTAACAGTGGCCTGTCTGTGTTAGCAGTATAGGGGAATGATACCTCTATGCAAGTGTAGAGACTTCATGTGTTGTGGAATGGTCTTCACTGACATTATCTTATTATAATGTTGTAAGCTTACACAGTTTTATATCAAGTTGTCCTGTATGCAATTAGAGGTTGCTATGGTTGCTGTCTCATGATTGTAATGAAGGATGAGAATTTATTTGCTCGCTGAAGATGAAGAAGAGGAGAGGAGGACAGGGTAGGTAAAGGAAAAGACAAGGGAAGAAAAAGAAGGAAGAGAGAAGAAGAGGGGAAAGAGGAGAGGAAGGACAGGGAAGGAAGAGGCTGAGGGAAATGAAAGAAGAGGTGGGAGGAAGACAGAAGAAGAGGGAAAAGGGGACAGGAAGGAATGAAGGGGGTGAGGGGAGGAGGGGGAGCTGGCCAGCATTTATAGATTGTTGTTGTTATTTACAACAATACTCTGATTCATTAAACTGACCAATGATCAAAGACGGTCTTAGGGTGACCATCTTATTTTTTCCTTTCTTCAGGCACAGCATTATCTCTGATTGCATTATCTAATGAGTTTTCCTTGTGTTTTTTTTTTTTGAAGATAGCAAAGAACAGTCTGAGAGGAATTTGATGTCCTTGTTGGTCTGTGTATATTTATAGGATATGTTGTAGAACAGACATGGGACATGAGGTAACATAATAATTAAGTTGGCAGGGTTAAGATCTTCTTAGATGGTTACAGGTCATTGGTTGATATGGATTGATTTATGTCGGAAAGGATTATTGTTTTTTTTTCTTTTCTCTTGTAAGTCTGATATTTATTCTATCAGTTTCTTTTGCTAAATCACTAAATTACAGGGATGTAAACAGACCAACACCAATTTCAAGCCATGGTGGTGGTGGTGGGACAAAAACAAGGACACACACACACACACATGACAGTCTTCCACACAGTTTACATTTACCAAGTGCACTCATAAGGTATTGATTGGTTGGCCTGGGGCTACAGTAGAAAACACTTGCCTAAGGTGACATGCAGTGGGACTGAACTCCAAATCACTTGGTTGCAAAGTGAGCTTAAGCAAACAGCCATGCCTGCACTTACTGAACTCAGTGTGTTAGCCGGGTGGTAAAATAGTGTTTTAGTATTGACTTTAAGAAAAGAAAGTGTTACATTGAGTAGTGGTTGTGGTGGTGGTGGTCGGGTTAGGTCAGAAGACATCAGTCAAGGGTGGTGGATTGGCGTTATTGTCCTTCTTTTGTCTACACCTCATCACTTGTGGATGTCAACTTGAACTCAGGAGCAACTTTCCTTCCAGGCTGTTAGATGACACTGTGCATGCCAATTCTGAGACAGGGCACAATTTTGTGTTCTGTATGAATTCATGGACATGTGTCATGTAGGTCTGACCTCCAAATTTGAACATCCACATTGGGGCTACAGAAAAAAAGTGCAGTGACATGTTGATCTGTTCAATGATCAACGAAGATATTGGTCTGCGAATTTTAGCCACCTTAGTTTTATTATCTGACTGACAGGCAGTAAAGATCCATGTAGATTCAGTGCAGGTGTGGCTGTGTGATAAGAAGCTTGCTTCCCAACTACATGGTTCCAGGTTCAGTTCCCTGTGTGACACCTTGGACAGATGTCTTCTACTATAGCCTCAGGTCATCCAAAGCCTTGTGAGTGGATTTGGTAGACTGTGTTTACATCACTATAACTTCATGGTTTGGTAAAAGAGACCAACAGAATTAGTACCAGGCTTTTAAAAAAATAAGTACTGGGGGGGGGGGGTCAATCCATTTGAGTAAAAATTCTCCAAGGCAGTGCCTTAGCATGGCCACAGTCTAATGACTCAAAGATGTAAATGGCATAAGAGGTGTTAAAAGCCTTGCACAGAAGTCAAATTTATGTGCTAATTTCTGCTACATGGGCTGTCATATGCACTCTACCATCACAGACGTTAACATTTGTAAGGCAATAACATGGTCAACATTTGACAAACTATGGACAATTTGGAAAGCATCACAACTGTCATGTGACCTAAAATTATGCCTGTTTTGTGCTACAGTACAATCCGTTTTGTTTAACATCTCTGAATACTGTTCTCTTACAGTGGAGGTATTGTTAGAGTGTTAGAGAGTCAGGATATGATATCTGGCAATATTTATTCTGAAAGAGCCATATTACTCTCAGCTCCAAGGCATCTACCTGAACAGCAGTAGTGAAATTTTTAATCCTTGCCCATATGAAAGGATGTACATCCTATCATACCTGTATGTCCCATCATGACTATAACTACCATCCCCGCCAACTTTAGCCCTCCCACCACCAATACCTGGGAATCTGGCTAAAATAGCAGACTTAATCCATCAAAAGGTTTAATACCAACACCTTGTACCTTGGGTACCTCTAGGGGAGCTCACCATGTTGTTGGTACTCAGGTCAGATCTCTAGTTTGAAGCTAACATCCTTTTTTCTTCCCCACTGTCTCAGGTACCTTGGAGAAAATAGAGGATTGGGGTGCTGCTATTTCTTTCATGACTGAATGGTAAAGATAAATAAATTACTCAATTAACAAATAAACAGGCAGGCAATTATGAGCCACTGAGGGCTGCCTCAACATGGTTGCTCAATGAGCTAGAAATAGCGTCAAAATTTCCCTCAAACGATACCCTGCTCTCTTCAAAAAGGAGTAAACTACATTGAATAATGTAATCCTGAAAAAAAAAAAAAAGTAAAAATGGATGGTCATGGATAGAATGCTTTTGATCATAGATTTGCTTAACCAGGACTGGCTTAGTACTAAACAACAACAACAACAACCATATAAATGACTAACAGTTTGACTTTTACAGCTAGGAAATCAAATCTCCTTTCCATGTTAAATGACTACTTTATTATAACATAATTAGAGACGCATTTGTGTGTCCTGCATTTTGACCTCTGACAACTATTTCAAACAACCCCTATCCATATACACACAAGAGTTCAGCTTTCCCTGCTACTTTTCCCTTTCAAATGCATCTCTGAGCTTGTGACAGTCTTATTTGCAAATTTTTGTAACTCCTCCTGCCGAGAAGGGTTTTATTTATTTAGTAATTTATAGGTTTGTTTACTTACTTGTTTGTATGGTTGTTTGTTTATATATTTTGGCACTAATTCCAAATTGGTGAAACAATTCATGAAAGTTGAATGATTTACGTGGAATTTCAAAATGACCTAATTTACATATATGTAATATTGTATGTATGTATGTATGTTTGTATGTATTTATGTATGTATGTATGTATGTATGTATGTAATGCATGCAGGCATGGTTTATGTAGTTAAGACGATGATGTCATAACCTAGTTACATTGTATGTTACATGTTATTCTCTGTATCTAGTTATGGTATTTATCATATACACCCTTTCTTCAACTAAAATTTTGTTGTAGTGTAACTTCATCAATATGTATAAAAGTAATATCTCGTATATATATGTAAACAACAAACGCACATACAATTATTGTGGGTATACACACACACACACACGCACACACACACATGTATATACATACATATATATCATCATCATCATCATCATCATCATCATCATTTAATGTCTGCTTTTCATGCTGGTATGAGTTGGATAATTTGACAGGAGCTGGTCAGCTGGAGAGCTGCCCAGGCTCCATATCTGTTTTTGCATGGTTTCTCCAGCTGGATGCCTTTCCTAATGCCAATCACTTTACAGAGTGTACTGGGTGTTCTTATGCAGCACCAGCACAGATGTTTTCATGTGGTACTGGCACAGTTGCTTTTTATATGGCATGGGCATGGATGCTTTTTATATAGCACTGGCATCCATGAGCCTGAAACATTAAGAATGCTTAGCTGAAGAGGGGATGCTGGAGACATGCCTGTATGCAAGGATGACCAAAAATATATTTAGCTTGACATGTCTTCTCAAGCACAACAAACTACCAGAAGTCTCAGTCCTCTAAGATCCTTTCTCACCACTCTGTCCCATGTCTTCTTGAGTCTACCCCTTCTTGATGCAACTGTCTCCATTCATATACATCACATGACTGTACTATTGCAGTCTTCTCTTTTGCACACTACATCTGATGCCCTGTATATCCAGTTTTTTTTTCTCAAATCACTTACACTCTGTTGTATATACACAACAACATTATCCTTCCAGTGGAACATACTGGCTTCATTTCTTTCAAGCCATCATATGTCCTCAGCAGTCACTGCCCATGTTTCACTTCCATGTAGCATAGCTGTTTGTACAGAGGCATCATACAATCTGTCTTTTGCTCTGAGGGAGAGGTCCTTTGTTACTAATAGAGGTAGTAGCTCTCTGAACTTTACCCAGTCTATTCTCATTCTAGCAGCTATGCTTTCAGAACAACCTCTACCATTGTTAACTTGCTCGCATAAATAACGGAAACTGTCTACTGTTTCTAAGGCTCCCCACTGACATTTGAGGAAATATGTATATATATATATAAATGTAATCACCATCGTCATTTTAATGTGCACTTTTCCATGCTTGCATGGGTCAGACAGAATTTGTCGAGATGAATTTTCTATGGCCAGATGCCCTTCCATGTCACCAGTGCTTGCCTGTTTCCAAGTAAAAGGTAATATTTCCCCATGACCAGACATCTTTTCATGGAAGAACGGAAATGAAGGTCACTGCTTGGATGACAGTGACACTCTTACAACTATTATGCAGTATCAAGACAGAGACAGTAACAAACAGACACACACTTACATATATACATATACCATCTACCAAATACATTCACTGGCTTTAGTCAGCCCGGGGCTATAATAGAAAACTTAATTTAAGATGCCATCTAGTGGAACTGAAATTGTAACCATGTGGTTGGGAAGTAAACTTTTTAACAACGCAGACAAACCTGCATCTACACACACACACACAGAGTCACACGCGCCCAAACATGCACACACACACACATTTGTATATATATATATATATATATATATATGTCAGTGAATGTATGTAAAAGTACAATATTTGTCAAAATGATGGTATTTATTTCTGTTTTCTGTTTAATAATTCTTAATTTTTTTTTGCTTCAAGCCTTGTTCCATTTTCTTCATGTATTATGTCTTGCCTTCATTCACTTATTTCTATTCTTTTAACTTTTGTTCACTATTCTCACTCACTTATTTGTATTCCTCCTGGGCAATCACTCTCTCTTCCCTCTCTTTCAAGATGTGTGTGTGTGTGTTTGTTTGTGTGTGTGTATACCCCTCCTCACTATTTTGTCTCAGTCAAAATCTGCCTCTGTCATTTCTCTTCATTTCTCTTCATTTCTCAGTCACACACACACACACACACACACACACACACACACACACACACACACACACACACACACACGGACATTCCCCCTTGCAGCAAAACCCTGATATCATTATCAATTCTATGTCTATCTCTTATTTTATCATATTACCTCTCTATTTATCCCTCTGAATTGTATAGTTTATTTTCTTTCCACTGTTTTTCTCTTACTTTATCTTTTTCCATCTCACTCATTTCCCTTCCCTACTCTATATTTCACTATTTGCTCATATGATTGCTTGTCTCACAAACTGGTAAGTACTTCTTTCTCTGCCTCTCCTATCCTGTCACTTTTCTACCTATTTATCTATCTAATTTATCTGCCATTATTATACTTCCCCCCTCTCTTTCTTTCTTTCTCCTCTCTCAGCACAGTCATTGCTTTCTCCTTCTAGTTTTACAAAAAGCGGAGCCACAATAAACTACTATCAATCTTCTACATACCTATTTATCTATCCAATTTATCTTTCTTTCTCTCTCATCTTTCTCCTCTCTTTGTACAATCATTGCTTTTTCAGTTTCACAGAAAGAAGGAATACAATAAGCAAACAATAAAATTGACATGTGACCTAGTATTTTATATATTAAGATATAATGTATATGAGTAAATAATACAAGCAAATGTAAGAAATTGACACCAAGCTGAATGTCTACAAGACTAGAAATTCCAGCATTGTTATATCGAATCCAACCTTGAAAATATATTTCATTTTGACAAATTTATACAAACTGCTTCTTGTACTGTCTGTAGTGCCTCATGGAATGATTGTATTAGAATCAGTACTATAATTATCTTATGTCAATTGGATGGAATCCAAAATGTTGTAATCAAAACAGACCAAATGAGCTAGCCAAATAGTCCACTGCATAGAAAAACAGGCCATGTGTATTGAAGTACAAGATTTATCATAGAGGGTTGGTAGGTCCTGGGTAAAATGAAAAGATACATAAATGCAAATATTGATGAAATAGAGATTTGCTTACTATTTCTAGCAGATCAAGCAACCACATGGAGGCTTTCTCTTTGACTCAAATATTTCTATGTTTTTTTTTCTACTTAATGTTGTGCTGTGGCCCATATCATTGCTCTTATGACTTATTGTAAAACATCTTACATCTTTTGTTTGTCTTAGACTGCAACCACACTGCAGCACTGCCTTGAAGGGTTTAGTCAAACAAATCAACTCCAGTACTTATTTTGTCAGTCTCTTTTGCCAAACTGTTAAATCACAGGGATGTAATGAAACCAAAAGAATTTTGTTTTGTGACTGTTTTGGAATTATATCCTGAGCTCTTGATTGGGAGCTGCAGCAGTATAACAATAGTTTAGTTTCATTGTAAGGTCAGTTGAGGACAGCTTGTTTAAAATGCAGAATAGCAATGCATATTGTTCTAATGTTTTACCATTATAATTGTGTAGAAAACAGCAACAGGATTACTTGAAGGAGCTTCAAGATATTTACCATCGTTTGAAGAATCGACCTCTACTGTTTGAACAAGTTGAAACAGTAAGTACCAACATTATCCTGATCATCATCATTGATGTCATCAGAGTAATCATCAGCATTGACATTGCCATCATGAGGTTATTGTTATCGACATCATCATTGTTGCCATCACTGCTATTATCATTATTATAGGATAATTAGCTGTTATTTTTTGTGCTAATTATTTCGGTCAGGAAATGGGACTCCAGCTGAAGAAAGAGAGAGAGAGAGGACTACACCAGTACTTGACTGGTGCTCACTATAGCTGGAAAGACTGGAAAAACATGATCAAAAACACAATGCATTGTCCTGTCTAGGAATCAAACCTGAAGCTTTATGATACTGAGTTTTACACCCTCACCACTACATTATGTACCTTCACTAGTCATATGTATAGCTGATTAAAATTTTTGAGAAAAAAAGCTATAATTAAGTGTTAATGATTGAGCTCTTTATTTTTGCCCATATTACTGGCATCTGTGTTGTGCTTTTTTATTAAAGTCTACTTCTACTACAACTCTCTTGAATTCAATAGAAAAATCAATTCCTCCAGTGGCATAGAAACATATTTGAGACTGTTTGCCATATCAATAACTGTATCGAGATGTTAACATTATTTATATCTATTTTTCAATTTTAGACAATTGTGTTAAAATATAGGTTTTCAACACATCAACTTCAATAATAACAGTATTAATAACAATGATGATGATTATGATGATGATGATAATGATGATGGTGGTGGTGGTGGTTGATGTTGTTCTTGTATATTGCCATTGGTAATATTGTGAATGTACATGACTTAGTGGTTAGGGCATTTGGCTCACAATCATAAGGTCGTGTGTTTGATTCCCTGTGGTGCATTGTGTCCTTGAGCAAGACATGTTATTTCATGTTGCTCCAATCATCTCAGCTGGAAAGAATGAGTAGTACTTGTAATTCAAAGAACCAGCCTTGTCACATTCTGTGTCACTTTGAATCTCCTTGACAATAATGTTAAGTGTACATGTGTCTGTGGAGTGCTCAGCCCTTGCACATTAATTTCACCAGTAGGCCATTCCATTGATTGGATCAGCTGGAACCTTTGTTGTCATAACTGATGGTGTGCCAGAGACTACGGCCATATGGGTAACACATGAGAAGACATAATAATAATAATAATAATAATAATAATAATAATAATAATAATAATAATAATAATAATCCTTTCTATTATAGGTACAAGGCCTGAAATTTTTGAGGAGTGGGATAGTCAATTACATTGACCCCTAGTACTTGACTGGTACTTATTTTATTGACCCCGAAAGGATGAAAGGCAAAGTGGGCCTCAACCATTATAATAATAATTCTTTCAAATTTTGGCACAAGGCCAGTAATTTTAGGAGAGGGAAGTCATTGATTACATTAACCCCAGAGCTTGGCTGGTATTTATCTTATCTAGCATGGAAGAATGAAAGGCAAAGCTAACCTCAGTGGAATTTGAACTTGGTACATAAATGCCAGAAGGAATACCATTTTGTCCAGGGTGCTAATGATTCTACCAGCTTATTGTCATAATAAAAATAATGATAATAATACTTTCTACCATAGGTACAATGCCTGAAATTTTGGGGGATAGGCATAGTTGATTACATTAACCCCAGTACTCAACTGGTGCTTATTTATCAAATCCCAAAAGGATGAAAGGCAAAGTTGACCTCGGCATACAGATGGATGAAATGCTATTAAGCAATTTTTCCAGCATGCTGACGATTCTGCCAGCTTGCCACCTTAATAATAATAATGATAGTGATAATAATAATAATAAGAAGAATACTAACAACAAAAAGATGATGATAATAATAATAATAATAATAATAATAATAATAATAATAATAATAATGATGATGATGTCTTTTATCCTTTTATCTAATTAGATTTTTTTCTTTAAACATCATGATAATAAAGTTATTGTTAATGATAATAATACTACTAATATTGAAAATTTATTTTATTGGAACAATACTACTAAATATAATATTAATACATATGTAAATCAAATTAATATTTTTGTTTCTTTTCTCTCTACCCACCTCCTAATTCAAACTATTTCAATATTGATTTATCATTGCTCACATGCTGTAGCCTAATCAATGGCTGTTAGCGCATGCATGGGTGGATGGGCGGGTGTGGTGTGTGGAGGGGCAAAGAATCCGAAGAAACTTGTTTTAACTGGAATCAGTAGAAAGATGAATATCGATGACATTGGAGGGGAGTGGAATGTGGTGGTGGTGGTGGTGGTGATGTGGGGGAGGTAATCTATAAAAAAATAAATAAATAAATTTTGGAGAGAAATTAAATTTTGTGTTAGAATTAGGTCTGTATACTTCAACTGAATGAATAAATAATATGTATTAGATTTCTCTGAACTGTAGATGGCCACCCAAGCAGAAACCACAGCTGTTAAACAAACTAGAACTTAGATTTTTCTTTTTATCTTTTGTTTCTTTTTTTCTTTGTTTCTTTTATACTTTTTTAAAAAATTTTGTTACAAAGTTCTGGTATTCAAGAGGTTAAAAAAAAAGTGTTTTGCAGCAGACAACCTCACCTAGTTGTTGCTTTTGTTATTGTTCCTGTTTTTGTTATTAGTGTTATTATCATTGTTGTTGTTCCTGTTATTGTTACTATTTTTGTTGTTGTCGTTGTTGCTGCTGCTGTTGCTTAACTCTGACTTTGTTTGGATTCAACCAATCTCTGACAAACAGTGTTCCAACAATGACCCTCCAGTCCTTTGTTTTTGTATATCAAGACTACACTGTCCAAAGTATCTGTTTTTTTATTTTAACCCTTTAGCATTTAATCTGGCCATATCTTGCCAAAATATTCTACTTGTTTAATGCTCAAATTAGCCAAATCTGGTCTCTCACACATACCCTACAATGTCATACTAAAAGTAAACAATCACATCAATGAAATCTCAAGGCTATGAGATAATGCGTAATTAATTCAAAGCAACATGGATAAATATTACATTTGACAAAATAATCTGTATGCTAAGGGGTTAAAATAGTAGGCTGTGACTTGAAGGAAATTTAGTTGCTATTTTTAAAAGGTAGATCACTAACAGAAGACAAACTCAGCTCGTGAATGAGGTACCATAGACAGGTGACTGTTTTTAGCCTCCATTTGCTAGGTTCATGGCCTGGTTCAGCGGTTCTCAACCAGAGTCCATATGACCTCTTGAAGTCCATAGAGTTCTGGGTGTCAATGCAAGCAAAATAATAAATTGGAGATCCACAGTAGTATTTTATGGGTCCATATAGACGTTTTGCTTTGGATGTATTTATTGCAAAAAACAGCTAAATTTCTTTCTCTAACGCTTTACATACTTCAACCTACATAAGTTAATGTGTGAAAAGCAAAATAAGAATTTTGGAAGAAGTATCTATAAAACTAGTTTTTACACATCAAATGGTTATGAGGCTCCACGAGAGTAAAAAAGTAGTCAAAGAGGTCCATAGGTAGAAAATGGTTGAGAATCATTGGCCTAGTCGGGCTCACAATCATAAGGCTGTGGTTTTGATTCCCAGGCTGAATGGTGTGTTCTGTTCTGGAGTAAAACATTTTATTTCATGTAGTTCCTCTCCACTCAGCTGGAAATGTGTACCAGCAACAGCTAGGGAGTTGGGTGGAGATTAACCCTATGAGGGACTGGTATCCCATTTAGTGGGTGGGTATTGAATATGCCATAGAAATTGAGACAATTTCTCGCTTAATGAGCCTAAGTCCTATTTACAGCTGGGTAGACTGGGCAGTAACAGTTACAATTGATTTCTCAAGACAATAAGGGAGTCTCTATATGGTCACTTAAACTGCTAGAAATAGCATCCAAATTTCCTTCAGATCACATCAAACTATCTTAAAAAAACAACGAACACATTAAATGAAATTGTTTGGTGGGGAAAATGGATTGTGATCATGGCTAGAATGATACTGATTTCAAATTTTGGCACAGGGTCAGAAATTTTGGGGAAGTGGGTATGTCATTTACAACTGGTACTTATTTTATCGACCTCAAAAGGATGAAAGGCAAAGTCGACCATACTAGAATTTGAAATGAGAATGTTAAGACAGACGAAATACTGCTAAGCATTTTGCCTAGCATGCTAACAATTCTACCTGCTTGCCACCTTATGGCTAAAATAATATTAATTGTAGGTCTGTTATGTTGCTCTTTGAAAATTAGTGAAGTACATGATTTTCTGTATACACCATCATGTGGTGGGTGTTAATTTGGATTGTAGTATGTTAGTTATTTAGGGAGCTTGGTGAAAAACTGCAGTGTTTGGTAGGGAATCCAGTGGCTTTAGGCAATATGGCAACCACTCCTCCTCCTCCTCCTCTACTAAGCACTTTGTCCAGTGTGTTAACAATTCTGCCAGCTGAGGCACAAGGCCTGAAATTTTGGTGGAAATGAGTAGTCAATTAGATTGACTCTAGCACACCACTGGTACTTTTTTCATTGACCATGAAAGGATGAAAGGCAAATTTGAACTCAGAATGTAAAGATGGATGAAATGCTGCTAAGCATTTAGTCCAGCATGCTAGTGATTCTGCCAGCTTGCCATTTTAGTAGTAGTAATAGTAGTAACGATAATAATAATTTCAAATTTTGGCACAGGAAATGGGTAAGTTTGGTTATATCAACTGCAGTGCTCAATTTATTTTATCAACCCTGAAGGATGTAAAGCAAAGCTGACCTTGGCGGAATTTGAGCTCAAATATAAAGATGGATCAAAAGCTGCTATGCATTTTGTCCAACATTTTAATGATTCTATCAGCTTACCACTTAGAAGACCCGATTTAGTAGTAGTAGACAAAAAAAAAAGTACCAGATAACTGATTTTACAGTCCCAAATGATGAGAAAGTCAATATGAAAGGTATAGAGAAAATAGTACCAGGACATAGATATTGAATTACAGAGGCCATGGAAAGTGTGGGTAAAATGTATCCTTGTACTTATAGATGCATTGGGAACTATCCCTAAAGATTTGAACAGAAAACATTATTACAGAAAACATTATTCTGCACCTCCAGAAAACATTATTACTAGGGACCGCTAGAATACTTAGGAAGATTCTTGGCATCTAAGGTTACTTGTTGTAGGCCAATGTTAGGAATTCTTCTTTGTTGTGCAAATATAAAATAACAATAACAATTTTCAATGTAACTTATGAATTTTGCTATTTTCTTCTCATTTTTCAGAAAAATGCTAAGAATAAAGCTGAACAGAAGTTTTACAACACATTAAAAGAGTATGGTATAGATAAGAATGACATTGATGTGGATCGGAAAGAGAGAACCAAATACAGGACATTATCACCTGACTTAGAAGACAAGGGTTTCCGTTCTGAAGGGGACACAACAAAATATACTAGATGTCCTGCACATGGTAATTCTGTTGCACAATATGAAGACTTCCTGAAGCATCACTGTGTAAATGAGGAACATGACAGTGCGAACAGATATTTGGAAGATGGACATCATAGTGATTTTTGTCACCGACATCTATCTGATTCCAGTTCTCAAGGTACAATTTCAAAAAAGAACAATGAGAGAGCATGTAGTTGGTCAACTGATATGCTAGAAACGGCACCTAAATCTCTATCAAATCACACTGTACCATCCTAAAAAGGAGGAAGGAGACATTAGATAATGTAGTCTATTAATGTAGTCTTTTAATTGTTTCAGCCATTTGACTACAACCATTTGGGGCACTGTCTTGAAAGGTTTTTTTGTGAAACAAATCAACACCAGTACTTATGAAGTCTGGTACTTATTCTATTGGTCTCTTTTGTTGAAACACTAAGTTATTGAGACGTAAACAAACCAGCATCAGTTGTCAAGTGATGGTAATGGACAAACATACACCTACATATGCGTGTATGTATGTATGTGTATATATATGTGTGTGTGTGTGTGTGTGTATATGTATGTATATATATATATATATATATATATATCCCTCTCTCTCTTTCGGAGAGGCACAAGCACATACACACACACACACACACACACACACACACACACACACACACACACATATATATATATATATATATATATATATATATATATAGTTTTAGGGAAAAGAACCAAGGTTCATGAATTCATCATTGAAAATCCACTGTCACATATAGAAAAATTAATAAGTAAAAGCACAATAAATAAGTATAATATAATACAAAGTAAATATCATAAGATAATGATAATAAAACGACTACACGTGTTTCATAACCAATTTTCAAATAGAAAGAAAATTTAAATCGATTAAAATCGATTAAAACTATCGAAAATCAATTCTTTTCAAAAATATAACTAATCTTCAGGTCAAAATACCACAAAAATAATGATAAAAGAATGTATATATCAACCAACAATAAATAACAAATGAATGTATATAAAATACTTATTATATTAAGATAGAAAAATATTAATAAAAATATCAAAATTATAAACATTCCATAATCAACCCTACATCCATTATAATATAAGCTAACAGGAATATTATATGCAAAAACCAACTTTAACAAATTTTTCGTTTAAAATACAATTTGAACGAAGTTTTAGGTTAAAATAATAAAGATAGAATTAGTACATATCTAAACGATGCAATAGTTTAAGCTAGAATATTTTAGACTAAAAACGTTTATTTAAAAGAAGTCTAGTGAAAATATTGTGTAAAGAAAAGGAATAGAAATAAAAATATGAATGAAAGATTAAACTTTATATAACTTAAGTCATAATAAAACAATTAACGATATTGTATAATCAAAGAAATTAAATAAAAAGACTAGTTATTTATCGCATAAAATAGAAAGAAATATTAAACAGTATTAATGGAAAAAATTCAACCCTAATCTAATTGAAGTCTTAGTTTAGGCTAAGATGATACTCTTACTTCTAATTAATTTAGTGTTAAAAAAGGTATCGACTAAAATTATCATTAAAAATCAATTGAATAATATAAAAATACATATTTCTTTTTTCAAACAATGATATAAAGTCATTTAACAAAGTTAAAATCGATACTTATCGCTAAGCTGCTGCAGTTCAAACTAAAACTTAGATGTTAAATTCAGAACTAGAGTTAATAATAATGTGCTTTTACTTATTAATTTTTCTATATGTGACAGTGGATTTTCATCGATGAATTCATGAACCTTGGTTCTTTTCCCTAATTCTCATTTATATATATATATATATATAGATATACACACGACAGGCTATTTTCAGTTTCTGCCTGCCAAATCCACTCATAAGACTTTGGTTGGACTGAGGCAATATTAGAAGACTGAACTCAGAACCATATGGTTGGAAAGTAAACTTCTTACCAGGCATGCTAATGATTCTGCTAGTTTGCCACCTTAGTAGTAATAATAGTAATAATCCTTTCTACTATAGGCAGAAGGCCCAAAATTTTGGGGAAGGGGGATAATCAATTACATCGACCCAGTGTGTAACTGGTACTTATATCAACTGGTACTTATATCAACTGGTACTTATATCAACTGGTACTTATATCATATTCTGGCAGAATTTGAACTCAGAATGTAAAGATAGACAAAATGCTGCTAAACATTTTGCTTGGTGTGCAAACGATTCTGCCATTGCTTTTAATTCTGCCGCCTTCGTAATAATAATAATAATCCTTTCCACTAAAAACACAAGGCCTGGAATTTTGAGGGAGGGGACTAGTTGATTACTTCAACCCCAGTGTTCAACTGGTGCTTATTTTATTAATCCCAAAAGGATGACAGGTAAAGTCAAACCTGGCAGAATTTGAACTCAGAACGACAAGATGGATGAAATGCTGCTAAACATTTTGCCCGGCATGCCAACTATTAATTATTAGTATTAGTAATAATAATTAATAATATTTTGTAATAATATTAATAATAAATAAGATAACTGAAAGCATTGTTGTTTAGCCACAAGTCAGTAAATGCATGTTCAAAGCCATTCCAGAACATGACTATCTCATTTTTATGTATAGCAGAGACTACATTGTCCAACATCAATTTCATTTATTTAAGTGAATAGGTTATGACTTGAAGGAAATTTAGCTGTTATTTCTAGAAAGGTAAGTGACCACACAAAAGCTCTCTCATTGACTCATAGGCAACAAGTGTTTTATAATCAGTAAATTAGTGTGAACATATTTAAATAAGATACATGTTTAGATAAGATGTATATTCAAATGAGATAACTAGAAATAGGCAGTGTGATAAAGAAAATATATGCAATGGATTGTTAGTATTTTACAAATTGTCTCATTACACTGAAGGTTGTTTTGCTTATGAGCTCAGATTTATACTGAAATATGTCTAGAATTATCTCCCTTATGTGTTGTTTTAATGATGATATACTAATATAATATTTTTCACACCCTCATTTGTTACTAGTTATCTTTTTGAGACTTCAGATATTAAATATATGATTATTTAACATAAACACAAAGTCTGAGATTTGTGAAGAAGAGGCATATCATTATATCAACCCCAGTATTTCACTGGTGTTGTATTTATTGTCCCCAAAATGTTGAAAAATAAAGATGATATTGTTGAGATTCAGGAGCAGAATGTAAAGAAGTATAACTAAATACTTCCTGACCTGTCGTCTGCTGGTTCATTGAATCTGCCAGTCCACTACCATATTTACGTTAACTTATCTATTGTTTTCCATCTCTGAATTATTTTATTTCTGAACAACATTACAATAAAGTTAGATTTTCTCTTCCTGGTCATAAAATACAAAACTACTGAGCAACTGCTAACATTTTACAACTTAAGAACTTCTCACTTGCCTGCTACAGTGTACACATAAGCACATACACACATACAGGCATACACACATACACTATAATCAACATCAATATTCTATGACTTCTAACATACCATTAAACTGTATCCTTTTTTTTTCTCTTTTTCTGGGTTCCTTACACATGTTTTAATGGACTCTACCCCTTTGAAGTCACCAAAGTTATGTGAATCCCATCTAAACATACTCAATGTTCTATTTTGTCTTTTACATGGCATAAAGTCACTCCCATACACAGTCCGACCTTAGCCCATGGACATGTTGTCTCCTGTCTCTGCTACTGAAACATCATCTCCTTCTCTGAGCTAGCTAGTTTCATGCCACCTCCAATCAGACCCTCCATTTTTCATTACTCATGTGGTATCCACTTCTCAAGCTCCCTTTCCCCACATTAATCACAACACACAGACCTTCCTCTTCTGAAAACCGCTTCCTTGGAACTCTCCCCTTGCTTATGTCTTTTGTGCTGGTGTTGGCTTGTAACAGTTTAAGCAAAGTGTTAGTGACATTAATCATATTGGTACCAGGGGGCCTGTAAAGATTTAAACCAATATGTAAAAATTACCCCTCAATCTAATCCCTTTAATTAACTGTTACCGTATCAGTCCACCTGAGACCACCACTGATCTTATGATACAAACTTCCTGTTTCAAGGTAAGATGAATTAAAACCTTTCATCAAAACTTCATGTTAAATCATATCCCAAACAACAGATTAATAACAACAAAGTTATTTTACAAAATTCTTCTTTACTTTCACAATTAATTGAAATTAAAGGCAATGTATTTCAACAGAAATATGGTAAGAAAAGAGTTACATCCTTTCCCCCAACCTTTCATTCTACATTCACCACACTGGTTATTGTTATCTACACACCAAATTCAAACAGACACACAAATATATACACACCTATCACTCTGGTAGAACATAAAAACATTGTGTCCACAATGCAACTCGATTTATGATAATGAATATGAAATTTTGTTTCAGTAATTGTCTTATTGCTCAAGTATGGCAAACATTCTTTAAACTTGAAGAACATCTTTGATGTATCATTTCCATATTTCACATTGGCAGTGAGTAAAACTCGCTGTACAGACCATAGCTATACTCCACTCATGGTGAAGATATTCTACCATATGCTTTGGAGATATTACTCACACTCCACACTCAGTGAAGACATTAGTTACACTTCTCACTCAATGGAGATATTAATCACACTTCACATGCAGTAGTGAAATTAGTCACACTTCATACTCAGTGGAGCTAATACTCACACTCTACTCACAGTGGGTGGTTAATGTCTGTGTTAACAATGTATTCAGGGAATACTTCAGCTAGACATTAGAAAGTATATTGATACAATTAACTTGTTTTACTTGATAATATGCCTTTAGTTGAGCACCACTATCCTACAAGTGGGGCTGTTCATTTCCAGTCTTCTTAGAAAAGAACATGTCTAGCCAAGGGGAAACAGGCGAAGGTTGGCGACATGACAGGCCTCAACAAATCTGCCTCAACAAATCTCATCCAGCCCATGCAGGTATGGGAAAATGAACGTTAAATTTTGATGATGATGATTAGGAAGGTGGTGGTGGTCACAATTTGGAACGTCTTTGATCATGAGTATGTACACAGTTGAACTGGGGTTAAATAACACATAGATCATGAGCTATACCTTCCCCTCTTTACCACCACTGCCACTGCTACAACAACAACAACAACAACAACAACAACAATAACTGGCGACATCATCCAATCTCTGCATGACCCTATTTGGTGATGAGAACCAACTCCAAGTATCATGTCAGTGATCACACAATCACTGTCATCACTGTCATCATTCATTGCCTTTAATTTCTCACCATCTCACCTCAACTTCCTCATTTAAATACAACACTTACCACCATTACACGCATACACATACACAGACACACACACACACACACGTGTGTATATATATATGTGTGCCAGTATGTATATATATATGTGTGTGTATATATATATATATATATACACATACACACAAATATAGATATACATATACACATGCATACACATATCTGTATATAAATGTCTTTGCATGTGTCTGTACATACATACACACACACACACACACACATATGCACACGTATATATAAAATATACTTGTGTATGTGTGTGTGTGTGTGTGTATGTATGTGTGTATATCTATCTATCTATCTATCAATATATATATATATATATATATATATATATATGTAAACACACATACATTTATACACACACATATACATTCATATATGAATCTATGTGTCTCTGTGAGTGTCTGCGTATTTGGGTGCCTGTACTCACACATACACACACGAACACATAATTACATGTATGTATATCACCATGAAATACACATTTTATCAAAGTATTTAATTCTCACATTTTCTCCTTGGTAAATTCATAGAAGTAGAAGTGTCATTACTGTCTTTGCCATGTCATCAGGAAATGGGACCTCTAGTATGTGTATGTGTGAGTGTGTATGTGTGAGTGTGTATGATATTGGCGTGTATGCATGAGAGAAAGAGAGAGTGGGTATGCCTGGATTTGTGTGTGTTCGTGTATGTACACATGTGTGTGTGATAGTGTGTATATCTGAACATTTGTATGAGTGTGTGTGTGTGTGTGTGTGTGTGTGTGTGTGTGCATCTGAGTGTGTTTACGTGTATGTGTGTACCTGTATATGCGTTTAATATATGTATGTCTACAGATGTATGTGTTAATGTATTTACAAATATATGCAAACACACACAAATACACATATGCACACAGAAACAAACACAAAAACATATATTCACACAAATAACAGTAACATACACAAACACACGGAAACTTTCAACCACATGCAAATACACACATGCACAAGCACATACAACTATACACATACACACATGCGTACACAAACACGCACACAGAAACATGCAGCTACACACACACACACACACACACACACATACACACACGCCCGCACACTCAGATAAGCATGCATGAATACAAAAAATCCTACACTGAAGCTCATGAAAACTGTGTAAATATACTCAGTCAATTCCAGCTGCCAGCGATACATCCTGTAATACTGATGATTACTAAAAGTTTACAACTGAAAAATGGGGGAGAGGGAATGGGGTGGGGGTAATTACAGAACTTGTTACTCTGTGTGTGTGTGTGTGTGTGAGAGAGAGAGAGTGCGTGTTGTGCATAGTCTAAGTGGATATTTCTAGTGTAGTGGTGGGGATAATGGGTATGGTGCTGTGGTGGTGGTATCTAATGAGGTTTACTAACAATCTACAGTACAATCATCATTGTCCTCATCTTCCTCCTCATCTTCCTCCTCTTCTTCCCCCTCTTCCTCCTCCTCCTCATCATCATTGTCATCATCATTGCCATCATCATTGTAACTACCATCACCTCCCCCACCATCATTTTCATCATTATTGTTGCTGCCATCATCGCCATCATCATTCTTATCAACATTGTTCTCCTCCTCCTGCTCATCATCATCATCATCAGCAGCAGCAGCATCCTCATCCTCATGACCAGAGCCTGATTGGGCTCTGTATTTCTATGTATATTGCTAGTGCAGCAGTTACTGCTATTTCCCATGCTCAGGTATCTACCATTGACAAGGCCAAAAGAGGCTGAAATCACATGATCTGGTAGTCCTGGCAGAGGAAGTAGCAGTCATTGTCTACTGCTGGCGATTGATATGATGTGCAATTTATGCACTGCAAAACCATATGAGAGTTTTTTTCTCTCTTGGTAAATGTTTCAGTATTTGTGTGTTCTTATGCAACATCCACTTTTAAGTGGTGAGATCGTAGCCATGGCCGATGCCAGTGTCGCATAACTGGCCTGTTTAAAAGTATCCTTCAATCATCAGGCAATATGCTGTGCTTCAGAAGACCTGTTGAGTCAAGTGAAATTGTAGTCGTAGCTGATGCCAATGCTGCCTGACTGGCACCTGTGCTGGTTGTACGTAAACAGCACCATTCAAGCATAGTCGACGCCAATGCCATCTGACTGGCTCCTGTGCCGGTGGCACATAACAAGCACCCACTGCACTCTCTGAGTGGTTGGCGTTAGGAAGGGCGTCCAGCTGTAGAAACCTTGCCAGATCAGACTGGAGCCTGGTACAGCCACCTGGCTCTCCAGTCCTCAGTCAAACCATCCAACCCATGTCAGCATGGAAAACAGACGTTAAACGATGATGATGATGATGATGATGATAATAATATACACATACAAATATATATATATATATACACACAGGTGCAGGTGTGGCTGTGTAGTAAGAAACTTGTTTCTCAACCACATGGTTCTGGGTTCAGTCCCACTGTGTGGCACCTTGGGCAAGTATCTTCTTCTATAGCCTCAGGCCGACCAAAATCTTGTGAGTTGTTTGGGTGGATAGAAACTGAAAGAAGCCTATCATATATGTATATATGTATATATCTAAGTGTGTGTCTCCATGCCTGTATTTGTCACCACTGCTTGACGACCAGTGGTGGTGTGTTTATGTCCCCATAACTTAGTGCTTTGGCAAAAGACACACACACACACACACACACACACACACACACACACAAATATAGATGGATGTATATACACCCATAAATATAATCATTCTGTAACATAATGAACTGACTGCAACTTCAGAATATTTCAACGCAGGTTAAAGCACCAGATTCTGCTATAAATATACTTACTTACATAATGAAATTTGGTGAGTCCAAACGTGCATTTTTGACAATAAAATGTGAGAAACTTGTGTCTGCTCCTGAAAATCTAAAAATGAATGGCTTCACAATACAACCTCTACAATCAGGTGACAATTATAGTTATCTTGGACAAGATGAGGATATCAAATATGATGAACCCACAAATAAGGAGAGGACTAGGAATTAATGCTTTAGGAGAATAAAGAGAATATGGGCATCAGAACTCTCAGCTTACAACAAGCTTATTGCACTGTCTGTCATCATTCCTACATTTGGCCTTCTGAATTGGTTATCACAAGAACTTAATGTGAATGATGTTTGAATTCGTAACTTGTTCAGTATTATAGGAAACTTCAATATTAATGGAGTTGTATACAGGCTATACCTCTCACACAAGGTGGGTGATTGGGGTCTCAAATGTGTATTGATGTCATATGAAGCAGTATTGTGGCATTGAAACAACATCTACAGCAGAAGAAAGAGACCAATAAACTATCTTGCTCAAGTTTGTGACTATGAAATCAACAACATAATTAGGATTGCTAATGAACTCAAGGGAAAGTATTATATAAAAGCTGATACAGATCTCTCCCCAAGGAGCATTGATAAAATCTGTTTATCAGAAGAGTAAAATATAAAAATAGACCAGTTTACCAAGTAGATAGTACATGGGTACTTTGGCATGAAAAAACACGAACTGTACAAGGGACTGATGATGTCAAAAGTTTGGCATGGAGTACTGACAAATTTATGACATCCCCCTTCAAATTCTACTTTCATGTAATTCAAGAATACAAGATCCCTACCAAGTACTACAGCATAAAATGCAGAAAACATTGCTGGACAACAAATGTAGGCTATGCAAGACTAAGACTGAAGACATCAACTACATTATTGCCAACTGCGAGAGAATGTCTTCCAGATATTATCTTCCCATGAGACATGATGCAGTGGCTTGGACAGTCTGGAACAGGATAACCAAAAAGAAAACACCTATAGAGGAAGTTGATTATATTCAATCTATAGGTCAAAAGATTATTGGTGGAACTTGAAAACTCCAACAGCCACCATTAAAACACAATCAGCCAAATATTGTTGTGTAAGACCACAAGGAAAAGATCTGTTCTGTTGTGGGAATCAGCATCCCTCTGGACACCAATGTACTTAGAAGAAGACAAGAGAAAGAGGACATCTATGGATCATTTATAAGGAGTTTGCAAATCGAATACCCAAGATAAACTTTCAGCTTCATACCTGTCATAATTGGAGCAACAGGATACATATCAACCCATTTGAAACAAAGTATGACTGAACTTGGGATCCTTAATTCATACACTACAAGCGATCTCAATATCTGAGACTATAAAAATTTACAAAACCTTCTTAATATTTAAAGGATAATTGACAAAACAAGATGCTTTCCTTTGCAACCTTGCTACCAAGCAGGTGGCCAGTCAAAATTTATTCCAAACTAGCTGAATAGCCTGTCATTGTTGAGCAATTTTTACAATAGAATGTCTTATATAAAGTTTTGTTTATTCTATGTCAGACCATATCTTCCCCAACAGATTGGCCTCTTGATCAGGACAGATTTGTGCAGTTTTTTGCAAAAAAACTTTGAGGACTTTTCTCCTTTTTAAATTATTTACGTATCTGTTCAACTGTTTCACATGACTTTATTCATGAAAACTTATTAAAACTTCAGAAATACTTACAACTTTGGTCATCATATTGTTTTGCTTTCGTTTGTTTAATAAGAATTCCTCCTTGTAATGTTTTCATTTTGTGATAGACAGCTATCATGCAGAAAATGCCAGCTTCCAAATCCTGTTTTCTGATTAGCTAAAACTGATTAAACTTTAAACCTCAGTAACATTTTCCTTCAATTTTTCTGGAACAAATAAATAGCAAAACTGGATTTAACATGGAAAATTATTTCAATATACCAAATTTGAAAATTTTGATGTAATTTAAAAATTTCACAATATGTGACAGGAACCAGAGAAGACCCTACAAAAGTAGAGAGACAGACAGTTATAGGACGTCACACACACACACACACACACACACACACACACACACACACACACACACACACAAGCACACACACACACAAACACACACACACACACACACACACACACAAACATACACACATTTATAAACATATATACAGGTAATCACAAGTTTAAAATGATGTATAGTAGACATATGCATGTAAGTATGTATATATATATGTATGTGTGTGTGTGTGTGTATCTGTATGTGAGTGTTTTTTTGCAATGGATAGCAGAAAAGCTACCTATCTCCTCTCACTTTAACGCTACATATTCCTTACACCCCCACTTTCTTTCTCTTCCTCAGCATTTTAAAAGCTAGTTATGTGTATGTGCATGCATGTGTGTATATATATGCACGTATCTAATTATTTACGAAAGTATGTATGCAGTATAACATGTATATCCATAAATGACAGCTGTATTAACGTTAACACCCCACTACCACTCTATATTTGTTGCTTACACAAGCCTGTTTTTCTCTTCCCTGATATCAGCCACACTCACTAGGCCACCACATTGCCCTCATACTAATACTCTTTGCACCCTTCTCATTTTATCAAATGATAGCCCAACTCACTAGGCGGACCATTATAGACTTTTATTGAAATTCAATTAGTTTATAATTGAACTGGATGTTAGTTTAACATGTGTGCAAAGTTTTGTCAAGATTGGTTCACTGTGGTAGGCAGTAAGATGGCAACTGACAGATCGACAGACAGAAATTGCCATTTATGTATAAGATTAAAAAGAGAAAACGCACACACACACAGATTAACCACATGCGATGACAAAATAGGTAGAACTCAGTATCATTGGAAATAGATGACTGGAATTAGATACAGATATGGAGACTTGCATTCAGGAGATTAAGTCACTGCATCAACAATTCAATGATTGATGCATGTCTGCAGCTGTGCTACCCCACTGTGCATTGCAGCATTGATTTCAAAAGGCATGTCCATTTGTTATGTAGGATTTTCATGTTTTTGTAATCAATAATGCCATGCACATCAAACTTGCCCAGCCAAAACTATGTAATGATCATCAAATTGTTGATACAGAAGCCTAAAAGTCCTGAATGTACACACACACACACACACACACACACGTGAGACTGGTTGCCCTTTTGAGCTCCTCTACAGTGATGACCTTGTTCTTATGACTGAATGTCTACTTGAATTAGAGAAGAAAGTTTAGGTGTGGAAGTAAGGTCTGGAATCAAAGGGTCTTAGAGTTAATTTTGTAATGACCAAAGTCCCAATAAATAGGAAGTAGACAAATTACTAATCCTTTCAAGGGGTTGGCCCTGTTTGATATGTAGAAAAGGTATAGGTTGAAATTCTATACAATATACTCAGTGTAACCTATGGACACATATGAGGTGCAACAATATTGTAACAAGGTTAACAGAGAAAGTAGTCTTTGTGTGGCAGATGTGTAGGTACATTAGACACAGGAATGTACAGAAAATAGACTTCCACAAATGTCTGGTGTGGGTGGGAGTGGGGTGGATCTTTAGAAGTAGTAGATAACTTCCATTACCTTGGTGACCAAGCTAGCAGTGGAGGAGGATGCTCTGAAAGTGTAGTGTCATTAGAATAAGAACCAGCTATGCAAAGTTCAGAGAGCTTCAACCAGTGTTGGTGACAAAGGTCCTTCGTTGGTAACAAAGGCCTCTCTCTCAGAGTGAAAAGCAGATTGTGTGGTGCCTGTGTACAAACAGCTATGTTACATGGCAGTGACTGCAGAGGACATGTGAAGGTTTGAAAGAAATGGAGTCAACATGCTCTGCTGAATGTGAAATGTCAGTGTACATGCACAATCTCTAATTGTGAAGGGAACCTGCGGAGGAGGTAGCTCCCAGGAGTGTGGGATGAAGTGGTGAGAAATGTTCATCAGATGTTGAGCCTCACAGAGTAGATGATTAGGGACCAAGACTGCTAGTGATTTGCTGTGCTTGAGAAGACACATCAAGTAAAGAAAAATCGTGGGCATCTATACATACAGGCATGTCCTTTACTGCCATGTCCTTTACAGCCATGTCCTCAGCTCACTCACATAATCTGTCCTCTGCCAAAATTCTCTCACAACTCACCTCCCCAATACCCCTTTTATTCCCACCACCCATGATTACCACCCACTGCAAGCCCCTCCACTCTCTCATGTGCCAATCCTCACACTCTCCATGTCCTCACTTTTCTACCATACCCCACTCCCAGCCACTCAAATTTCTCTCACCATCACTTGCTACAGTCACCTCCTCCACTTCTCTAAACATCTCCCCTCACACTCTTATGGAACATCCCCTTCTATCCCCTCTGTATCACTTATACTCTCCCTCCACTGTTCTCCACCCCGATGTATCTCCAATACAATTTCTTTCTCTCTCTCTCTCTCTCACTTTGGTTGTTTCTTTTTCTCCCTAATTGTATCTCTCCCTAATTGTATCTCCCCCCTCTCCTTTTTTCCTACTGGGTTAGCCAAGTATCTCCTTCATAGTAAAACATCTTTATTATACTCTACCCTCCCACCTAGCACAAAGCCACTTCTCTTGGTTCCACTCCCTCTCCCAGCTGAGAAGTCTTCGTCTCACATGTCACTTGGCTAGGTACCAGAGCTGTTGACTTGTAAAAAATACCCAGTACCCTCTGTAAAGTGGTTGGTGTTTGGAAGGGCATTCAATCATAGAAACCATGCCAAAGCAGATGACTGGTGCGTGGTGCAGCTCTCTGGGTTGCCAGCTCCTGTAAACTGTTCAACTCATGCCAGCATAGAAGATGGATATTAAATGATGAAAATGATGATGAGGATGATGATGATTATATATATATATATATAGACACACATAGGTGGGCACTGTTAATCGAAAAGTTAACTTCATTAATCATTAATCCTGTAATTCTTTGAAAACGTAACAGAAGTTAACATTAATCTGTTAAAGTTAACTTTTATTGAAAAAAGGCATATCTACAGTTTAATACCCCCAACAACTTTGTTGCCTCATAACTTCCAGGAAAATGGATATGTTTTAACGAAACTTTCACGAAATAATCGTTTATATCCTGTAGATTGAATGTATGTAAAGATTTGTTGGAAAAACATTTTCTAAGAGGTTAGGGAGAGGAGTTTCGGAAAATTCACAGGACCCGACATTTCCTCTCCTCATAACTTTCTGGAAAATCGGTATTTTTTAATGAAATTTTATGCAAATACCTTTCAGACAGTGTAGATTATGATTACAAAGAAATTTGTAGGCAAAATTTTGGAAGGGGGCTGGGGGAGTTTCTGGAAAACGGAGTTTCAGATCAGACAGCCCACATAAGTTGGAATTTTTGTTTTGATGGGGATTTTTTCCATTGTTTTTCACCAAAGTCTTCAGAATGACGGGAAGCATCTCTTTGTGAAAAAAAGAAAAAAATTTTGAAAATATATATTTTTTTACTCCCACTTGGCCATTTTTTTTCACTACGCACTTAAAACCCGTAAGAGAAACATTTTTGATTTTTAAAAATTGTTAATCATTTCAGAGGAAAATGTGTGATTTAAAGAAGATCTGGCTGTTGTTTCTAGCACATCCTAAAACCTCCCTCCTCATTTCTTTCTCACTCACACATCTGTTGATATTTTTCAATATTTTTCTCCCCATAAACACATTTTATGGAATGATGATGTCAAAGTAACACACATGTAGTCCCAACTGAGTGAGGTTGTGTTATGTGTGTGTGAAAGAAAAAAAACACCTAACAACATCTTTAGTGTTTATATTAATCTGTCAAGAGGGGTATCCACAATATTTGCTTGTAACTTTGTAAATTTTTTTACATACAAATTAAAAATTTTGTCAGTGGGTGCTTTATATACCACTAGATTATAGTTATTTAATTTTAGCTGATCTTGCAGAGTCAATTTGACTTTTATGGGCAGGTAAATTTAACTAACAGGTGTAAAAGCAATAATATTATGGATAGACACTAAAATTGAAATTCTTAATGCATCTTACCTGTTTGATTTGTTACTAAAATTATCCCAGATGGCAACCAACAAAAATTTTGCCACTTTTCAAGATGAGGTATATTAATTTGAATTAAGATACATGCATAATCGGTACAAGGTTTTATTCTTTTGGTAAATATTTTGTACCTTGGTGTGGAATAATTTTTTTCCACAGTTTTTTCAGGTGCATTCAATGTATCTGATCTCCAAACCAGCTGCAAGCCACTTTTTTCTGGGAAAGAAAGGTGGGAGGGGTGGTGGGGACCTCGAAGTTTGTTTTGCAGGTCTTCTTTTCTTTTCCAGGTTATTTTGCATGCTTTCAACCAATGTGACATCAAAATCAAGTGTAAACGGCTCCTTTTTCCAGGAAAGGGAAGATGTGACTGCTCTTTTTAGCATATCCTTCTACCATGTAATAGCTATTTGCATTCACACTGAAATATTTACCAACTTTTTTCCTTTCCATTCATTTTTTCCACTTTATGGAAGTCAATATTTTCTCTGTTGACATCCACCTCAGTTAATTTTGCTTTTCTCCCAGTTCTGTGCTTTCTGGAAGAAAAGCTCTCACATTATCTCAAAGCTACAAGAATTCACTAACATGATTTATTTATTTTTCTAAAAGGCCCCTAGACTGGCTCATGTGCGGGTGACACATGAAATCTTTCCAGCGGGATCGTTGCCAGTGCCCCTGGACTGGCTCATGTGCGGGCGACACATGAAATGTTTCGAGCGGGATCGTTGCCAGTGCCCCTGGACTGGCTCTTGTGTGGGTGACACATGAAATCTTTCGAGCGAGATCGTTGCCGGTGCCCCTGGGCCGACTCTTGTGCGGGTGACACATGAGGTTTTTCGAGCAGGATCGTTGCCGGTGCCCCTGGACTGGCTCTTGTGCGGGTGACACGTGAAATGTTTGAGCGGGTTCGTTGCCAGTGCCCCTGGAATGGCTCATGTGCGGGCGACGCCCCTGGGCCGGCTCTTGTGCGGGTGACACATGAGGTTTTTCGAGCAGGATCGTTGCCGGTGCCCCTGGACTGGCTCTTGTGCGGGTGACACATGAAATGTTTTGAGCGGGATCGTTGCCAGTGCCCCTGGACTGGCTCGTGTGTGGGCGACACATGAAATCTTTCGAGCGAGATCGTTGCCGGTGCCCCTGGGCCGACTCTTGTGCGGGTGACACATGAGGTTTTTCTAGCAGGATCGTTGCCGGTGCCCCTGGACTGGCTCATGTGTGGGCGACACATGAAATCTTTCGAGCGAGATCGATGCCGGTGCCCCTGGGCCGGCTCTTGTGTGGGTGTCACATGAGGTTTTTCGAGCGAAATCGTTGCTGGTGCCCCTGGGCTGGCTCTTGTGCGGGTGACACATGAAATGCCTTGAGCGAGACGGGATCGTTGCCAGTGCCCCTGGACTGGCTCATGTGCGGGCGACACATGAAGTCTTTCGAGCAGGATCGTTGCCAGTGCCCCTGGATTGGCTCATGTGCGGGCGACACATGAAATCTTCCGAGCGGGATCGTTGCCGGTGCCCCTGAGCCGGCTCTTGTGTGGGTGTCACATGAGGTTTTTCGAGCGAGATCGTTGCCGGTGCCCCTGGGCTGGCTCTTGTGCGGGTGACACATGAAATGCCTTGAGCGAGACGGGATCGTTGCCAGTGCCCCTGGACTGGCTCATGTGCGGGCGACACATGAAGTCTTTCGAGCGAGATCCTTGCCGGTGCCCCTGGGCTGGCTCGTGTGCGGGCGACACATGGAATCTTTCGGGCGGGATCGTTGCCGGTGCCCCTGGGCTGGCTCTTGTGCGGGTGACACATGAAATGCCTTGAGCGAGACGGGATCGTTGCCAGTGCCCCTGGACTGGCTCATGTGCGGGCGACACATGAAGTCTTTCGAGCAGGATCGTTGCCAGTGCCCCTGGATTGGCTCATGTGCGGGCGACACATGAAATCTTCCGAGCGGGATTGTTGCCGGTGCCCCTGGGCTGTCTCTTGTGCGGGTGACACATGAGGTTTTTCGAGCGAGATCGTTGCCAGTGCCCCTGGACTGGCTCTTGTGCTGGTGACACATGAAATTTCTTCGAGCGAGATCGTTGCCCGTGCCGCTGAACTGGCTCTTGTGTGGGGTTCTGGGATTTTTCGAGTGAGATCGTTGCCAGTGCCCCTGGACTGGCTCTTGTGCTGGTGACACATGAAATTTCTTCGAGCGAAATCGCTACCGGTGCTGCTGAACTGGCTCTTGTGTGGGGTTCTGGGATTTTTCGAGCGGGATCGTTGCTGGTGCCCCTGGGCTGTCTCTTGTGCGGGTGACACATGAGGTTTCTCGAGCGAGATGAGCGTGGCCTTTGCCAGTACTGCCTGACTGGCCTTCGTGCGGGTGACACGTAAAAGCACCCACTACACTCTCTGAGTGGTGGGCTTTAGGAGGGGTGTCCAGCTGTAGAAACACTGTCAAATCAGATTGGAGCCTGGTGTAGCCATCTGGTTTCACCAGTCCTCAGTCGGGTCGTCCAACCCATGCTAGCATGGAAAGCGGACGTTAAACGACGACGACAATACGTACAGACATATATATATATATATATATATATATATATACCGCCTGACTGGCCTTTGTAGGGTTTTCGAGCGAGATCGTTGCCAGTGCCCCTGGACTGGCTCTTGTGCGGGTGGCACATAAAAGACACCATTTCAAGCGTGGCCGTTTTCGTGCGGGTGACACGTAAAAGCACCCACTACACTCTCTGAGTGGTTGGCGTTAGGAAGGGCATCCAGCTGTAGAAACTCTGCCAAATTAGATTGGAGCCTGGTGTTGCCATCCGGTTTCACCAGTCCTCAGTCAAATCGTCCAACCCATGCTAGCATGGAAGGCAGACGTTAAACGATGATGATGATGATTTCATAGAAGAATTAGATACAATAGATTTTGGCTGGTTTAAACACTAAAGGGTTAAAAAAGTGCCAAAACTATAAAATCAGCTTTTTTGGCCTTTTAAATGTTCACTGGTTTTATGAAATTTTAGGGTTAATGGACTTGAGTTAACGGAAGTTAAATGTAACAGAAGTTAATTAGTCCAATAATGATTTTCAAAGTTAACTTAACGAAAATGTTAGCTTTGATAATTAACGATTAGCAGATTAACGGACTTACAACCAGCTCAGTATGTGTATATATATATATATATATATATATATATATATATATATATATATATATATATATATACATATGTGTACATATACATACATATATATATTTATATATATATATATATACATATATGTACACATATTTATACACCATGGTTATCATCATCATCATCATCATCATCATTTTACCTCCATGTACATGAGTGCTTTGTATAACTATATGTAATGTTTTAAATAATAAATACATTTAAACAATAACATTTGCTAGAAAAATATTGAAGAATTTGTTATGCTTTTTATCAGCAGAAATTGAACCACTTGTCTCATGGGTAGAGGAGAGATGAGTGAAGCATACACTAATACTATTATATTGAGAATTAACTAGAATCTTCAATTATTTTCTTTTTTTCTTTTTGATTTCTTTCAGAATCTCTTTCAAGTGATCTCAGTTGAATGCTGACAATTTTGTAAATGAAAGAAACAACAAAAGAAGGAAAAAAAGAAAAAAAAAAAAGAAAAGAAACTGAAGAGAAAATATATAAATTATTTTAGGGAGAAATTTATTAGAACCGGCCAGCTGTATTAAATTTAAAGTAAAACAAAAGTAACAAATTTCAAAGAAATTAATTTAGTTAATTGTGTATTAAATAATCTTGTTTGGAAGTGAAAATAATTGAAAAAATAGTTTGTTTGTTCATTTTTTTCACTGTTTTGTGTGTAGATGCGTGTGTGTGTGTGTGTGCAGAATTAAGATTTTGAATTTCATTTTGAAATGAATTCTAGGTCAGACAGATTTTATCTGCTAAAACAGCTAAAGTGTCATTGTCTATGTTGGCTCAATGACAGTTTCTTATGTAAATGTTCTGCTAGCATAATAAACTATGACACTCTTGTTAGTTGGAATTAACACTTGTCGATTGTCCATTTGTTATATATGGCTTAAACTACTGTATTCTCTCTCTCTTTCTCATTTTCTGTCTTTCTATTGATCTATCTATCTATCTATCTATCTATCTATCTATCTATCTATCTATCTATCTGTCTGTCTGTCTATCACTTTTACTGTAAAGTGCCATGTGAAATAAAATACTCAGCAATAAATCAATATCTAAACTGAAAACAATACTTGAGCCTTTACAGGTTTTGGAGTGAGGATATTTTCTATATCAGTTTTAGTTATGTCTTTCTTACCAAGTCCATAAATGCACCATGTATTTGTCACTGGCTTTTGTTTAATCCCAACTTCAGCCCTAACATCATAGGTTTGTGGGAGATTTGACTGCTATTTAGAGCAGGTTGAGTGACTGCATAGACGCTCCCTCACTTTTATCCTGTGTGCAAATGCAATGTTGCTAGCGTGTCCGTGAGTGTTACCATAGGCATAACTGTAAGGGAAAAGTCAGTATGTAGATCACACAATGTCTTGGAAAGGGATAAGGCCAATTTTTCTTGGGTGACATAAATCTATTGAATCAATCTTCAGTATTTTACTAGTATCTATTTTATTAACTCTAAAGGAATCTTTAGAAAGAAACCTAAATCATTGAGACTAATTACCAAAAGATACCATCTTCATGAAAATTGATAGTTAAATTCGTGGTAGCATATTTAGCATAGCATAAATCTTATTAGAAATACTTTTGTGGTAAAGAAAAGACATGATCAACTCAAAAACTGGGAGACAACTCAGAACGTGTTTGAGGCTTATAAGACTTCCTCAGTGAAGCTGTAAAAATGTGATTAAGCCAAAGATGAAAAGACTAAGACACATAAACTATGAGCATCATCTGTTCACATTTCTTTGATTGACAGTTACCAGTGATGAGACCACCATTGTAATGTGCACTAACATTGCTCTCTCTCATTCACATTCTAACTATTAGTGTCTTCTAACTGCACTAAAATACAATCATTAACCATAGATACAGTATAAGATCACAATAATGATAATTCTTCATTCTCAGGAATTCAGATAAAATATATTAGATTAGAATTGACCTGACAAGAATGGAGACAACTTGGGACTGGTACAATGTTGACCTACTTCTAGCATCCTTTTTAGGCCACAGAGTATAATGTCTGAAACATTGTGACTAAAAGAATGAAGATGAGGACACTAATCTGAATGTGTTTGCATAATGATTTTTGCTTATCAAATAATCATGAGCACACCAAACTGAGAATCAAAACAACGAAGAATCTATTCACTCTTAATATATTCTAGCAGATTTGAACATGAATATGCTAATCACTGTTGCATTTCGATTAAGGAGAGCATTGATGTTTAACCTTCTTTTAGATGATTTGTGTTAACAACACATAAAACACCCACTTATGTACCCTACTCTTTTACATACCCTACCCCCTACATTGCTGAATAATGTGGGTTGTCAACACATAGTATCTAAAAGAGTTGCTCTCCAAAGATGAAATACTGCAGCAGAACATATTCACGTTCAAATCTGCTAGAACAAGATAAGAATGGATAAATATAATTCTGTCTATCTTGGCTACTTTCCACCAACATCTAGTTCACTCTTCAAAATCCTAAGGCTACCCAAGGGTAAATTGAAATTCAAAACAGAGAACTGTGTAATTAAATACTTCAAGTGTTTGTCTGACATGCTACTGTATCTACCATCAACCAAACATCAGTGATACAGTAAAAATTGAATACCAACAATATGAAATTAACCTGTTTGTTTACTAAAATTAGAGAAATTATATTCCTATATCATATTTGTTTATGTAATATAATTGTCAGTAAGATATTTCCGTATTACGAAACAAGAAGGATATTGAAAGTTATGACTGTTGCGCATTTGCCAAAGTCATTAGAGTTAAGTTAATCAGGCAGACACCTGACTGTGTAATTAAGAAGTAAATTGTGCAGATGCAGGGATGTGTGGTTCAGAAGTAAATTGGGCAGATGCATGGGTGTGCCATGAAGAAATGTTTACTTTGTAATTTCATGATGTTAGGTTCAATCTCATTGTGTGACACCTTGAACAAGTGTCTTCTACTAGCCTTGAGTTAACCAATGCCTTGTGAGTGAAATCTGAAAGATGGAAGTTATGCAGAAACTCACTGTGTATATGTGTGCATACATACACATATATATATACATATACACACATACATGCATATATGATTTTATATATTTATGTGTGCATGTATGTGTGTATGTGTGTGTGTGTGTGTGTGTATATATATATATATATATATATATATATATATATATACACATATATGTGAAGGCACATGGCTCAGTGGTTAGAGTGTTGAGCTTACGATCGTGAGGTTATGAGTTTGATTCCCGGACCGGGCTACGTGTTGTGTTCTTGAGCAAGACATTTTATTTCATGTTGCTCCAGTTAACTCAGCTGTAGAAATGAGTTGCGACATCACTGGTGCCAAGCTGTATCAGTGATGTGGAGAGAGGAGGCTGGTATGCATGGGTGACTGCTGGCCTTCCATAAACAACCTTGCCCGGACTTGTGCCTCGGAGGGTAACTTTCTAGGTGCAATCCCATGGTCATTCATGACCGAAGGGGGTCTCAGAGATATATGGATCAAAACAGTTTGATTCAAACTCTTTGGTACCCTGAGATTCAAGCATGTTGCTAGTCTTTGGCCAACAGATTTATGTCACCCAATGGTCAAAGTCAAGTGACACACTTGAAACTCAGAGTGCCAAGGAGTTTGAATCAAACTGCTTTGATCCAGACATGTAGCTTTCAATAAATGTGTTGAGTGCCCTTCTTTCATTTGTCTACTCACTCATATATATATATATATATATATATATAAAATTTAATAAATAGAGTAATGCGCATATGTTAAATGAATTGTTAAATGGAAATAAAAGAATTCATTTAACATATGCGTATTACTCCATTTATAAAATTTTATATTTACTCAAATACCCCAAACTAACAGGGAGTTTCTACCTCATAAACAAGAGTTACACCACAGTCATTTTGTAATCTTTGCTACCCTGGTATCTATTAACCAAATTATTTTGTCGGAGTTAAATGTTAAGAGAAAATAAATACATATAATCATATATATATATATATATATATATAGGAATTCCAACCACGTTTCGTGGTTCACTACCTCAATAGCTCTTTTATAAGATCCAGTGGCTAAAGACATCATCAGGAGGAACCATGTCCGGTTTCGGCCTCTACTTCTCTTCACCATCCCCACCCACTTTCAGAGGCATCTTCTGCTCTAGTGTTAAGTGCATTTTTTCTTTCTCCTTTTTTCTTTGGCCTTTTGTTCTTTGGTTTCTTTGATGCAGCATCAACAAATGTCAGCAGGCAAATGACCATCCTGCCAAATTTCCCTTTAAATACTTGCCAGTAGGCTCCAGCACCAAGTACCAGATAACTGTCACATGACACTATCAAAGTTTCAACTGACCAATGGAGAGGAAGGATGTGTAGTTTTGGCCCGCGCCCTCTCTAAACCTACCTTCCAACAGTTTTGGGTTATTTTCAGTTCCAGCAGCCAGAGCTGACTGGATGTCTGGTGGTACAAGCTTTCAAACCAACAGAGAGGAGGGTGTGCAATGAACAAGATCGCTCCCATGGCCCACCTGTCAAGCAGAAGTGCTGCTTAAGTGCCAGCCAGTCTCACCTAGCAATGCTATTTCCCAGTCGGCATGTTATGACTTTCGAGCCATTTTGGGTCTTCTTGTTTCAGTCATATATAGAAGCTGGCTTTGTCGACTGCCTCCTGTATCCTCCTTATTACTCTTCCCAGCTTTGAGCTCGAAAATGCAAATCTTTTAAATAATGTTGCCATTTTCCTTTCTGTGAAGCTTCTAACTCCCCACTGCTAGGAATACACACATACATACATACATACTGGGCCAAGTTTAGAGAGCTCTTACCTCTGCTGGCGACAAAGGGACTCTCACTCAGAGTAAAAGGCAGACTGTATGACGCATGTGTATGAACAGCCATGCTACATGGCAGTGAAACATGGGCTGTGACTGCTGAGGACATGCGTAAGCTCGCAAGGAACGAAGCCAGTATTCTCCGCTGGATGTGTAATGTAAATGTGCATACCCGTCAGAGTGTAAGTATCTTGAGAGAAAAGCTGAACATAAGAAGCATCAGTAGTGGTGTGCAAGAGAGCCAATTGCGCTGGTTTGGACATGTGGTGAGAATGAATGAGGATAGCTGCGTGAAAAAGTGCCACTCCCTAACAGTTGAGGGAACCCGTGGAAGAGGTAGGCCCAGGAAGACCTGGGCTGAGGTGGTGAGGCAAGACCTTCGAACATTGGGCCTCACCAAGGCGATGACTACTGACCGAGACCTTTGGAAATGTGCTGTGCGTGAGAAGACCCGGCAAGCCAGGTGAGATCGTTGCCAGGGCCCCTGGACTGGCTCTTGTGCGGGTGGCACATAAGATGTACCATCCTGAGCATGCCCGTTGCCAGTACCGCCTGACTGGCCTTGTAGGGTTTTCGAGCGAGATCGTTGCCAGTGCCCCTGGACTGGCTCTTGTGCGGGTGGCACATAAAAGACACCATTTCGAGCGTGGCCGTTTTCGTGCGGGTGACATGTAAAAGCACCCACTACACTCTCTGAGTGGTTGGCGTTAGGAAGGGCATCCAGCTGTAGAAACTCTGCCAAATTAGATTGGAGCCTGGTGTAGCCATCCGGTTGCACCAGTCCTCAGTCAAATCGTCCAACCAATGCTAGCATGGAAAGCGGACGTTAAACGATGATGATGATGATGATGATGATAATATTAGGGATAAGAATCCAAATGTACAGGTTAAAAACTCAATTAAATTCAATTTATCAAAAATTAAAATTAAATTAAGTTTCACAGTATATAATATATAAATATATAATTTAGAGAAAAGAATCAAAGTTCATGAACTCATCCATGAAAATCCACAGTCACATATAGAAAAATTTAATAAGTAAATACACTAAAAAGAAGTATAATAAAATACAAAGTAATAATCATAAAATAATAAAATAATAATAATAAAATAATAAAATAATATTATTTTATGATTATTACTTTGTATTCTATTATACTTCTTTTTAGTGTATTTACCTATTAAATTTTTCTATATGTGACTGTGGATTTTCATGGATGAGTTCATGAACTTTGGTTCTTTTCTCTAAATTATATATATACACACACACATGTACACACACACACACACCTATATATATATTCTTTTATTCTTTTATTTGTTTCAGTCATTTGACTGTGGCCATGCTGGAGCACTGCCTTTAGTCGAGCAAATTGACCCCCAAGACTTATTCTTTGCAAGCCTAGTACTTATACTATCAGTCTCTTTTGCTGAACTTCTAAGTTACGGAGACATAAACACACCAGCATTGGTTATCAAGCGATGTGGTGGGGGGACAAACACAGACACACAAACACACACACACATACATACATACATACATACATACATACATACATACATACATACATATATATATATATATATATATATATATATATATATATATATATATATATGACAGGGTTCTTTCAATTCTGTCTACCAAATCCACTCACAAGGCTTTGGTCAGCCCGGGGCTATAGTAGAAGACACTTGCCCAAGGTGCCATGCAGTGGGACTGAACCCAGAACCATGTAGTTGGTAAGCAAGCTACTTACCACACTATATATATAGTGCACTGCTAAACACTAGATCAGAAATTTTCAGAAAATGTTAACATATGGACAAGTTTCTTTTGGTGAATTGGAGGACACCCCCACTCTACGTATTGAGTGGCTGTATTGCAGGCTTTAGACCCGTCTCCTTTGATTTTACACCAACTAGCCTTATTATGGCTTTATGGTCAAAAAGGACGTAGCTCTAATAACTATATATTGTGTACATTAAATGATATTTATTTCTCACCAGATGGAGTACTTTTCCTTGATCTTACTTTAATAGAAAAGTAAACTATATATAAATACACACACATACACACACACACACACACACACACACACACACACACACACACACACACACACACATGGAAATAATAATGCTGAATAGCATATATGGGATAGAACATCCTTATACTGCAGAAAAATTTGTTAGCAGCCAGCCATGAAACTCAAACTCACGTCTCTGTGATTACCAGTCATAGTGCTTTACCTTTAAGCTAAACTGCTCCTAACAAATTCGTCTGCAATTTTTGAACTTATAAATTTAGCTTTTATAGACGCTATATGTGAAATTATGAAGTATGTAAACAAATGAAGTTTGCTTTTTTAGAAGCATTGAGATGTATTGAAATATACAGATATGGAAATATTTTATTCTCAAACGCATAATAATAATGCTGAATAGCATAAATAAGATAGAACTCACACACACACACACACACTTTATGCGTAAGTAATCGAAATAGCATTAAATTAAAATAGCCCTCTATATACCACACCTAAGGTATGCATACCATTGAAAAGTATGTCTGAGAGAAAATCTCTTCATAATCATGTGTTAAAAACACAATATAAATCAGGGTGAGACAAACACCATCCCAGCAGTGACTCATGGGGACACCAGACATTAGACACTTTAAATAAAATCAACAGTATGATGCCTTTCAAAGGTACATATATGATGTGTATTGTACACAAACAGCTGTATTTATATGATGCTGTTTTATTTGTGTACACTGAATTTTATTCAGTGAAGCAGGTTTTTTGCAACATCAGTGAATATATTATTTCCTGTTTGTTATATATCAAGTGGGTGGGTGGACACAAATTTCATCTAGGCATGTGATGATGGGGTATTGACAAGGCATAAAAAGGCTGAAATACATCTGATGTTCTCATCAGTCACTGCTAGGACGTTTGTCATGCTACAATATATATTGTGTTTTTAACGTAACATGTCTACGAAAAGATTTTCTCTTAGACTAAACTACAGCATCATGCCTTTCAATACTGTATATGCTATATATGCATTAGGTATGAGACACAAATGTACACATACACACACACACATACACGCATGTGATCCTGTATATTACTGGTATTTATCTTCACCCTCATTGAGATCATCATTAAAGTAGAAAATGCTTTAATTAAAACTTAGATCTACAAATTACCCTGAAGAACTACAGTAATCAGAAAGATAAGAAGTTTTCTGGTACAGTAAAGTTGTGTATATTCCATGACCCAAGTTAAAGATATGCCTTTTGGGTGATCAGCAGCATATTGATGAGGCTAAAGAGCATTTAGGTTTTAAACATAGAGCAGAGTAGTTATAGTAAATATGTAAAGTCTCTTACAGCTATTTCTAGAATAGCTAAGCATGTCAATTGTATGTTTAAATTATAAATCAAATACTTTAAAGTGATACACCATGCTTTGCTTGTTCATTCTCTGTTTCTATTGTATATCTACCTGCTCAACAATGAACCACTACTAGCCATCTTTGACAGGCAGCTTCAACATCGCCTTCTTTCAGTTGGAGCTCAAGCTGGTGTTTTAGTGGTGACCAACCCAACCACTTATAGTACAAACCTATTACATTATGTCATTAGATGAAAAACTTTATATGTATGTCCCTTCTCCAATTGCTAGATGTCCATTAAATTTGAAATCTTAATTGTTGATATGACATGGTATGTCATAAGTGTCTGTATATTGTCTTTATTGTCATTTTGGTTATAAAATAAACAGATTAATCAATGGAATATAGTGTCTGCAAGTTGATGAGTACCTCATACTCCCATCCATTTTCTTATTGCTATATATATATATATATATATATATATATATATGTGTGTGTGTGTGTGTGTGTGTGCGTGTGTGTGTGTGTGTGTGTGTGTATATATATATATACACACACACACACACACACATATATATATATATATATATATATATATATATATATGTATATGTATATGTATATATGTATATGTATATCTATGTGTATATATGTATATGCAGCTCCCCAGCTTGTCAGCTTTGATCATACCATCCAACCAATTCCAGCAAGGACAATGAATGTTAAATGATGATGATGTATCAGTACCACATAAAAATCACCTGTGCCAGTGCCGTGTAAAAAGCACTCAGTATGCTCTGTAAAGTGGTTGGCATTAGGAAGGGCATCCAGCCATAGAAATCATACCAATCAGACAATTGGAGCCTTGTACATCCCTCTAGCTGGCCAGCTCCTGTCAAACTGTCCCTCCAGCTCACAAGAAACGAAGCCAGTATGCCCGATGGATGTGTAATGTCAGTGTGCATACTTGACAGAGTGTAAGTATCTTGAGAGAAAAGTTAGACCTAAGAAGCATCAGTTGTGGTGTGCAAGAGAGACGATTGCACTGGTATGGTCATGTGGCAAGAATGGATGAGGATAGCTGTGTGAAAAAGTGTCACACCCTAGCAGCTGAAGGAACCTGTGGAAGAGGTAGACCCAGGAAGACCTGGGATGAGTTGGTGAAACATAACCTTCAAACTTTAGGCCTCACCAAGGCAATGACTAGTGACCGGGACCTTTGGAAATATGCAGTACGTGAGAAGACCCGGCAAGCCAAGTAAGAGCATAATCTGTGGCCTCTGTCAGAAGTGTAGCCAGCTCACTTATTCGTATCTTTACTTCATTGGACACTAAACTCTGCTTGCGAAGACCTGTTGAGGCAAGTGAATTAAAATCAAAATTGAACCAAATTCGACGACTGGCACCCATGCCAACCTCTCCTTCATTGGACACTAAACTGCTTCCAAAGATCTGTTGGGGCAAGTGAAATCGAAATTGTAATTGAACCATATTCGATGACCTGCACCTGTGCCAGTGGAGCACTAACAGCACCATCCGAGTGTGATCATTGCCAGAGCAGCTGTCTGGCTTCCGTGCTAGTGGAATGTATATAGCACCATTTGAGTGTGATCGTTACCAGTGTCGCCTTACTGGCACTTGTGCCGGTGGCACGTTAGAAAATCATTCAAGCGAGGTCAATGCCAGTGCCGCTGGACTGGCTCCTGTGCAGGTGGTACATAAAAAACACCATTTTGAGCGTGTCCGTTGCTAGTACTGCGTGACTGGCCCTTGTGCCGGTGGTATGTAAAAGCACCCACTACACTCTCGGAGTGGTTGGTGTTAGGAAGGGCATCCAGCTGTAGAAACTCTGCCAGATCAGATTGGAGCCTGGTGCAGCCATCCGGTTCACTAGTCCTCAGTCAAATCGTCCAACCCATGCTAGCATGAAAAGCAGACGTTAGACGATGATGATGATGATATATATTAATGAGTTTGATTATGCAAGCAGGAAAAAGAATACAAAATATAAATATATATGACAAGGTGCTGAAAAGTTGCTGGCTTTGGGTAAAAGAAATACAGGAGAATCAGTTAATTATGACTTTATACAACATATTCCCCTCTCAGATTCACATACTTATTGCAGCAGTCCTTCAGTTTTTCTAAGCCATGTAAAAGAACTTGGAAGGGTGGGTCTCCAGCCAGGGCTTTCATGATACCCTTAAAGTCAGAAAGTTTTCAGCACCCACTTCTTTATATTTTTTGTATATACTTGGCAGAAGTAACTAATTACAAATCTGTAACTAGTTAGATAAATGCTAATGTATGAAATTCTCGGCCCTTGAGTCACTCTTACTTCTGCCAAATATTAATAATACAGATGTGTGTGTGTGTAGATTTATTCACATTTAAAACTTTTTTATTAAATAGTTTTCTACAGCATATATAACTCTGACTTATATATATTTTGACTGCAGTGACTGCACATTGCTCTGTATGCAATTATGCATTCTAGTCACTGCAATTTCACCAAGGCTCCATCACTCATGACATTTTCAAAGTGAACTGATTCACACAAGTGTCCTGTGTTGGTATACAGTTGAAGGTGATAGCGTTATTTTTAAATCCAATGGAGGAATTCTAGTCTTATAAACACCTCTACTGGTATTACGGTTGAAGCATGATTTTAAAACATTTATTCAGATTTCAATTAATTGTAGCAGTTTTGTTTGCATGCTGCTGCATCAAATACATTATTTATTCTGAGGTATTTTACTTATTTTGGGTTTATACCCTCAAATGATATTATTGTTATTATTATTAGTAGTAGTAGCAGTATTATTTGTATAAATATCATTATTACAATCGTTTTTGTAATTAGCATAATTACTATAGATGGTCAGTTGTGTTTCTTGAAACTATTTAAACATATATTTTCTCAAGTGTGGACATCTTAGAGCCTGTTTCTGTCTTGTGCTTATAAGAGTAAATTTAGAAGTGAAAATTTGGTACATTTCTTCCATACAAGAGTCACATCTATTATCACCTATTCTATAAGGTTTTGCCTTACTAATTATTTCCCAAGCAATGAAATATGATTTTGTTACTATCTTTTAGTGCCCAGATTAGTTTACTAAAGTTAGTAGTATTCATTTTGTTCCTATATTTAAATGACTGGCAATTCTTTGCTTAATATAACATGAGCTAGCTCCTATATAGAAGTACTCCCTATTCTCTGAGGTAACCTTACATCTGTATACGATATCTTTATACCTATGATTAGAGTTAAGCAGACAGACCCTCTACTTTGCACAATTGCATTTGATAGTTCTACTACTTCCATTGATAGTTTTCGCTTCAGTTTCACTAGAGGTGATCTCTAAATTCTCTTGTCTATCTTCTAAGCTATTACTTTTTCCTACATAGATGACATTCTGAGTACTGCTCTTTTTAGGATTCACATCTTTCACTTCCAGGCTAATGTAGAAATTTGTTTGGGTAGCTTCTATTTCATTGATTGTCAAACCATAGTTCCTAGCCTGATACCCAGTTGGGTTACTAGAATGCATAATTGCATACAGAGCAATGTGTAGTCACTGCAATCAAAACATATGTAGGTCAGAGTTACATATTCTGTAGAAAACATTTTAGTAGAAAAATTTTGGATGTGAATAAATCCCCACTCTCCTCTTCATTATCAATTATATACTCTACAGAATATTTGCAGTTCTGAATAGGAACATGGAACTACCCAATGAATGAAGCTTTAAGCTTTAGTACTATGTAATTAGAGCATTGTGGATAGCCAGCATCTATACCAATTTGTGAGATAATATGGTATCCACCAGGATAACTTATCCTTTTTATACCCTATACATACATATATATATATATATATATATATATATATATATGTATGTATGTATGTATGTATGTATGTATGTATGTATGTATGTATGTATGTATGTATGTATGTATGTATATATATATATATATATATATATATATATATATATATATATATATATATATATATATATATATATATATATATATATATATGTGGAGGCGCGTGGCTTAGTGGTTAGGGTGTCAGCACAATGATTGTAAGATTGTTGTTTCGAATCCTGGACTGGGCAACGCGTTGTGTTCTTGAGCAAAACACTTTATTTCATGTTACTCCAGTCCACTCAGTTGGCAAAAATGAGTAATGCTGCGATGGACTGGCGTCCCGTCCAGCTGGTGAATGCATATGCCATTGAAACCGGGAAACCGGGCCCATGAGCCTGGTTAGGTTTTAAAAGGGCACATTTACTTTTATATATATATATATATATATATATATATATATATATATATATATATATATCTTTATAAAGAAAATGAGAGAGAGATCTTGAATTGGCAAAAGCCCCCTAAAAATTGAGAAATGAAATTATGTGGTATTCATACGTTTCTTAGGCATTACGTTAACAATGTAAGTAACAACAGCTATGAATTGAAACTGCATTGTGGATTTTGATCATCAGTACCTTATCTCTGCTTCACAGCCACTTATAAATGTTAATATATGAACTTCATGTTTTAGCATTTTAGCAGAGTTGGGAATGGACAGCTGTGATGTTCAAGCCTTTCCCAATGGTATTAGATATGTAAATGAAACACAGTTCCAAATGGAAAGTAAAAATAGGATGTTGGTTCAGTTATCTGAGAACTCTTCGCTCTCCAATAACATCCTCCACACCATCAATAAAATGTTATTGATCTTTCATTATTGGCCGTTTTGGGTGAGAAAATTATTTAGTTTCACTTGAATAAGTAAAGATATAGGTTTTTTTTTTCTCTGAGAAGCATCAATATTAATGAAGAATGATAGCTCTAAGTACATTGCACTTGGGAAGATTTTGTAAAATTATTTGGTTTTCTTCCTCTGAGAGTAAAACTGACAGAATTCAGGAATCTAACAAATGCATGGTAATCTAAGCTCTCTGTTTACAACTAGAAATAACATCAGCTGTGTACAGTCACTTAAATCATTATCATCGTCATTGTCATCATCATCATCATCATCATCATCATCATCATCATCATCAGCATCATCATCATCATCATCATTGTTTAACATTTGTTCTCCATGCTGGCATGGGCTGGATGCTTTGACAGGACCCAGTGAATCGGAGGAATGCATTGGGCTCCAATGTCAGCTTTGGCATGGTTTCTATTCTCTTCCTAATGCTAACCACTTTACAGTACTGGGTGCTTTTCTCATGATAGAGGCACTAGTGAGATTGCTAGGTAATTTGCAAGACAAAGAAAAGAAAAGAGAAAAGAAAAAGCACCCTTGACTTAATGATACTATTTGAGGGAGATGGAGGTGTTGAAGTATGACAGAGGGACAAGTACTGGTGTCTGGCTATAGAAGATATCCAGTATTTTATAAGGGTAGATGGAAGTAGTTGGGAAGAAAATAAAGATGATGGTGACGGGATGCCACAGTGAACTCTCAAGGAACAAGAAGATGAGTATAAAAGAGACTATTGACAATAGATTGGGGTGGAAATGTAGGATAATTTCTTAAGAGTGCAAGAGGAGGGTAACTGGTGGTTGCATATGGGGGTGGAGGTGAATATAGGGAGTAATTGAGAAGGGTAGAGGTGTGGATGACAGGGAAATATCAGTATGTAGGAGGCAGTAAGGTGATAGAGACAGAAGTATATGTATCACGTATGTACAATCATCATCATGGTCATCGTCATCATCGTCATCATCGTCATCATTATCATCATCATCATTGTTTAATGTCTGCTTTCCCTGCTGGCATGGGTTGGATGGTTTGACTGAAAACTGGTAAGCCAAGGAGCTGTATCAGGTTCCAATCTAATTTGGCAAGGTTTCTACAGCTGGATGCCCTTCCTATTGCCAACCACTCCAAAAGTGTAGTGGGTGCTTTGTCTGTGCCACCAACATAGGTACCATTGATGTGACACTGGTATCAGTCACGACTATGATCTCACTTGGCTTGACAGGTCTACACAAGCATGGTATATTGCTAAATGTCTTGGTCACCTGTCACTGCCTTTGTGAGGTCCAACGTTTGAATGGTGCTTTTTATGTGCCACTAGCATGAGTGCCAGTCAGGCGGCACTGGCATTGGCCATAATTACGATTTCACTTGGCTTGACTGGTCATCTCAAGCACGGAATATCACTAAAGGTCTCGGTAACTTGTCGTTGCCTCTGTGAGGCCCAACATTTGAAGATCATGCTTCGACACCTTGTCCCATGTCTTCTTTGGTTTACCTCTCCCACAGGTTCCCTCCACCATTAGAGTGTGATACTTCTTCACACAGTTGTCCTTGTCCATAGGCATCATATGACCATACCAGCACAGTCATCTCTCTTGCACACCACATCTGATGCCTCTTAGGCCCAACTTTTCTCTCAGGATGCTTACACTCTGTCGTGCATACACACTGACACTATACATCCAGTGAAGCATACTAGCTTCATTTCTTACAAGCCTATTCATGTCCTTGGCAGTTACAGCCCATATTTCACTGGTATGTAGCATGACTGCTCACACGCACAGGCATCATACAGTCTACCTTTCACTCTGAGAGAGAGGCTCTTTGTTACCTACAAAGGTAGGAGCTCTCTGAACTTTGTCCAAGCTATTCTTATTCTAGCAGCTACACTCTCAGGGCATCCACCCTCACTACTGACTTGGTCACCTAGGTAATGGAAGCTATCAACTACTTCTAGTTTTCCTCACTGGCATGTGATGGAATTTTCTATACAGTTTTTCCCCCTGGCGTTTTCTGTACGTCTTTGGTGTTAATTGTACCTGTGCACCTTTCACAGACAAAAACTACTTTCCTTGTTAACCTTCCTCTGATATTGCTGCACCTCTTATGTGTCCATAGCTTACACTGGGTACACCTTATGGAGTTTCTGCCTATGCCTTTTCTACAGATTGAGCAGGGCCAAAAATAATAATGGGGTATTGTTTACATGCTGGGATGAGATTAGCAGAGTGAACTCCTATCCAATGGGTACTCAGCTAGCTTATTGGGGAACGACTGCAAGATATATGAAATAAAGGAGTTTGTTGAAATAGTTCTCTTTGAGAATATATGGACTGCCCTTTGACAAAGCATAGCATCTGACAATCCCCTAGAATCAGAAATGAAGCCATGGGAAATATTGGGATTGATGTGCAGTGTTAGTCAAAGAATCAATTGCTAACCAATGGTAACACTCACATGTTGCCGGACAGAAGAACCTCTGTGAGGTCAACAGCTAGAGTCACTACATCCTGAAGGGTATTATTAATAATAACTACAGATCCAACAACCATGGATATTATTAGTCAATGAAAGGTTTCAGTGACTTCCATTAAAAATACATTTTCATCTCACATTGCCAGTCATCTGGATAAGCAAGACATGTATGTTTTGCTATGGTACTGGTTAAGCCTACTGTTCACAAAATGAGCAACAGAGCTGAACCAAAAACTCACCATTACTAAAATACAGACACATGTCCATAATCTCAAATTTCTATATGAACCTTAGGAATGGCAGCAACCATTTTAGATATAGACCTCATAAATAGACTGGACAGGTGGTGTGACCATCAATGGCCAGCTACTAACACACCTTTGATTTGCAGATGACATTTTACTTGTCAAAGATCAGCTGCAGATCATGCCAATAGAATTGGACACCGATAGTTCAGCTGTTGGCTTTACAATGAACCATATGAAAACAAAATACATGCAATCTGTAAACATAGCACAAGGTTGAATGGAAGTTGGGATTAATGAAATAGAGGAGTTTAAGGAGTGTGTCTGTTTAGAGTACACAATAAATATGCACTGAGACTTGAATGCTGAAATCTGGAAGAGAATAAGGGCAGGATGGAAGGCATTTACTTGAAGGATGTGCTCAAAGCAAAGCTGGGCAAGAACATATGTGCTAGACTCTTCAATAGCACTGTCCTGCCTGTGTGTTTATATGCAAATGAGATGTGAACTACGACAAAAAGGAAGAACATCAATTGGCAATGACACAAAGGCAATAGAAAGATCTATGCTAGGAATATCATTGCAAGAGTATATCCAAAATGAAATGATTTGGGAACAGAGCAGAGCAAATGATATGATTGCAGAATATCAAAAGCACAAGTTTCACTGGGCCAGATATGTCACAAGGTTCAAAGAGACATCAGGAGGACCCATGCAGTTGCTGAGTGGTATCCAAGAGATCAGAAAAGGCTTTTTAGAATATCTCCATGGTGACAGGAAGATGATTTAGTTAAATGATTTGGGCCAAGAATGGTATGATCAAGAAAGAGATGGAAGTGCATTGTAACTGGTGATGTATAACAACATTTGATAGTCTGGTTTATATAGTAACATAGTGATATAGTTCTGATAACAGGTTCATAATTGGAAAAACATTGTGCTTAGCTATTAAGTGTGTAATTCCTTTGAAAGGGTTATTTTTGATCATTGTATAATAGTTGCCAGAATTTTAATGAGCTTACACAACAACAAAAATATTCAAAAATTTCTGTATAAAACAGGTTTTCATTTTACAACAAACAAATTCATCAACAATACATAATCTCAGACAAACATAGGCTTGAAGTGTGGCAGATGAAACCAGCTCCCTGAATGCAAAGTATAACAATATAACAACATAAGATGTATGATCGTTGTGTCACTTCATATCAATAAGCTACAGAAGAATCTTTTACCTCCAATGGGAGTCTGAAGCAATTATAGAGAAGCACAGTCAGTTGAAAAGTACTAACCACTTAAAGTCAACCAAACCTTCCAGGACAGATATCAAATTTAAAAGCGCTCAACAAAATCTTACTTATATTTATGAAAAGAACGACAGAAATATATTGAAAGGAAAATATATCTGATTGTATTCACAGCAGTAAACAATCAATTCTCCCTGCTCTGGCTAATTGCCAATGAAATTAGTGGCAGAAAAAGTATGTATAAGTTAAAACAAAATGTTATGAGTCTTCAGTAATGATTAAATAAGCAGAAAAAACATTTCCTGAAACATTCTTGACAGTCTCCCATCAGTTTCAGATACACCCATAGAAACTGCTATTAAATATAACCTCGACTTCAAATTTGAGGATAAACTTTAGATGAACTCATAGAAGTACTGAAAAGGGTGAAAATCAGGAAGGTAACAAAATTTGATATGTCATTGGTATTTTAGGAAACAGAGGCATTCTAGAAGACAAAGGCATCTTTTAATGATGTAATGTAGTTTACAATCAAAACCCTATTAGGAAATTAGCCAAAGGTTGTATTCTTCCATTCCCACTCAAAGAAATTTAGATCTGGTTAAAAACTATTGAGGAATTATGTTAATGGTGATAGCATCAAATATCTATGACAAACTGTTACTGAAATATACGACTAGAACTCTTATGATGAAACCAAAATAAATTCATGAAAAATTGGCAGTCAGAAGATTCATCGAAAAGTTAGAGTAACAAATCTACAAACAGTCTTACCTTCCAGCCATGACCATCCCATAAATTTTATATATCTAAGACTGCGTTATTCAAAGTGTTTTTTTTTTCAGTTGATAAGTTCTGAGGAAATTGGTGAATCTGTGAGTTTGGATATGTGTGTTATTTGTGAAGAGTCGGGGATGTCTCATTGTCTGAGACAGAGGGGGGTGCAAACAGGCAAATAGACAAGTAGACAAAGAAGCAGACTGACAGGCAAGCAAACTGACAGACTGACAGAGAGATACTCCATGAGCCTATGGGGGGGGGGGAGACTACATGGTTGCTCAAAATGCTTGAAATGATAGTTGAAAAAAGCTTCTCTTTTTGCTTTATGATTTATCTAGAAGGAAAGGAAGGCCCATGTCTTATTTTCCCAATATTTCCCAGGACAATGGAAAGAAATTATATTCACACCAGGCCTGAATGTTTGCAACATAAAAGACCCTCTACTTAAGACGTAATGAACAGATGGTCACATTAAATTGGGTGATGAAGAAACAGCCTCAAAATGGCCACTTCCTTTTACTTGGATGGCTTAAAAAAATGTGAGAATTCAGGAACTTAACTTGATACATCATGGATTTGAGAGTATAGACTACACATATAAGATAATCAGGGTACAAACAATAAAATAATCAGATTACAGGCTACATTTAAAAGATGATTAGAGAGTACAAACTACATTTACAAATTAACAAAGAAGTATAGACTACATGTACTGGATAATCAGAGTACAAACTACATATACAAGATAATTAGAGTACAGAGTGCATGAACAGCATAATTAGAATATAAATTACATGGGCAAGATAATTAGAGGGTACAGACTATAGCTACCTGATAATTAGGGAGTACAAGCTGTATTGTTTATCTTTTATCTTCTACTTGTTTCAGTCATTAGACTGCAGCCATGCTGGGGGCTCAGCCTTGAGGAATTCTTAGTTGAATGAATTGACCCTAGTACCCCCTTTTTTTGAAGCATGGTACTTATTCTATCAATCTCCTTTGCTGATCTGCTAAGTGATGGGAACGTAAACACATGAACATCAGTCGTCAAGTGGTGGTGGGAGATAAATATAGACACAAGGACACACATTCATAGATATATAAATATATATATACATATAAGAGACAGGCTTCTTTCAGTTTCTTATTTCTTTATTGCCCACAAGGGGCTAAACATAGAGGGGACAAATCAGGACAGACAAAGGGATTAAGTCAATTACATCGACCCCCAGTGCGTAACTGGTACTTAATTTATCGACCCTTAAAGGATGAAAGGCAAAGTCAACCTCAGCGGAATTTGAACTCAGAACGTAAAGGCAGACGAAATACAGCTAAGCATTTTGCTTGGCATGCTAACGTTTCTGCCAGCTCGCCACCATCTTTCAGTTTCTGTCTACCAAATCCACTCACAAGGCTTTGGTAGACCTGAGGCTATAGTAGAAGACACTTGCCTAAGGTGCCACACAGTGGGACAGAACCAAGAACCACATGGTTGGGAAGCAAGCTTCTTACCACATAGCCATGCCTGCACAAAATAATTACAGTACAGGCTGTATGTATAAAATAATCTTAGTACAGATTATTTAATTAATTTTATAAAATAATCTGAGTACATGTATAATATAATCAGAGTATAGGCTACATGTATAAGAGTACAGACTACACATACAAAATAATTAAAGTACAGGTTACACATATGAGATAATCAGCATACATACTATATGCACATGATTGGAGAATGTACTACATTTACAAGATAATTAGAGTACTAACCACATGTACATGATAATCCCATAAGATTACTCAGTAACTATGGTGCCATCATCAGCTGTTGTGTTCTATAACATGATTGACTGTTTCTGCAACAGAGAGTACATGATATATACACCCTGAGTATGTATGTGTGTGTATTTTCGTGTGGACATGTGTGTATGTTTGTATGGGAGTGTACCTGGATGTGTGTGATTGTGTGTGATTGTGTGTATGTGTGTGTGTGTGTGTGTGTGTATCTGTGCATGTGTATATTAGTGTGTATACATGTGTCTTTTGATATATGTGTGTGTAGCTGTTTTTTTTGTGTGTGTGTATATTAGTGTGTATACATGTGTCTTTTGATATATGTGTGTGTAGCTGTTTTTTTTGTGTGTGCGTATGTGTGCATTTGTATGTCTATGCATATGTATAACAAAATGTTTATGAATGTGTGTATGTTATAGTGCATGTCTGAGATTATGTGCCTTTGTGTGAATGTGTGAGTGTAAAAGAGTGCATATATAGGTGTATGTTGTGTGTGTTGTGCAAGACTGTGCATATGTGTATGCTATGTGAGTGTATAGATGTTGTTTGAGTGTGTGTATGATGTGCATGTGTGTGTGTATGAGAGTGCATATATAGGTGTTTTGTGTGAGAGCGTATGGTGTGAGTGTATGTTGTGCATGTGTGTGTATGATGTGCATATGTATGTGTGAATGTGTTTCTCTGTGTGTGTGTGTGTGTTTGTGTGTGTGTGTGTGTGTGTGTGTGTGTGTGTGTGTGTGTGTGTGTGCATGCATGCTATCACATATCGCTACTTATTGAGATGTCCTAATCCATTAAGTGAAACTGTTGTCAGATGAGAGAGAATATGGCAGGAGAGTAAACATCTTAGTCAGTTGCCTACTTTCTGATGTCTGTCTTCATTTTCCTGGCTGCCATAAAAAAAAATGTAACCAAGTAAATGGTTGGATTCAGTTGATAGCCCCAACCCCTGTTTTCTTCCTTCAATATATCTCTGTTTCCGTTGACATTTATCCTTTCTCTCTCTCCATCTCCAGATAACTCTCACTCTATTACTCTCCCTACTACCACACTTTCACAACTATAAATCTGTTCCTCTCATCATTCTTTACCCTCCCTCATCACCTTGCCTAAAATAATCCCACTGTCTATCTGTCTTCATTCTCTTTCTCCCTCTCTTCTCTATTCTCCTACAGTTGTAGGGGCCCCTTTAAACCCTTTAAACTCTGCAAATTTCAAGGTGACCCCACAAGTGTTGGTGACATGAAAAAGCATCCTGTAAAACTCTCTAAAGTGGCTGGGCTCTAAAAGGATTTGATTCAACCGAATCAAAGCATTTATATTGGATTGGTAGGATACTTTTTATGACAGCTAGGAAACTGAAGATAGATATGAGAAAGTAAGCAACTGACTAAGGTGTTTTCTGTCCTGCAATGATCTCTTTCAACTAACAACAGCTGTACTGAATGACTTAGAACAACATCACAGTGAGTAGTGATATGTGATAGCTTGCAATCAGCCATAGAAAGATGATGAAGGAAGATTTTGGGTCTAATCACTAGGCAAGTAAACCTTTGTAATTTCTAAAGCTTCAGCCAAGCTACAAAAACCATGAGGGATGCTGTTACATTTCGCCTTAAAAAGATAAAAAAAACTATGCAACTACTTCTCTCTCTAAAAAAGCATCTCCCTTGAAATCTTTTGTAAGAATCTAGATCTGAAGAAAAGATAGGCTTCTAGAAGACTAAAGCATACATTAAAACGATGAACATGACATCAAAACCTTTCATCTGTCTTGGAGACTCTTCATAGGGTTTCCCAGACTGGTGATGCCCTCTCTGTCTCTTTCTTTTTTTTTTAATATGGTTTACTGTAGTAGAATTCAGGCTAAGGTGGCTATAGTTGCTCAATAAAGACACTATCACCAACATAACAGCATAAACGTCACCAGTACCAGCAGCAGCAGAAGCATCCCCCGCCATCACCACTACCACCACCACCACCGCCAGCGCTGCCACCGCCACCACTTCCACTGCTACTACCATCAGTGCCACCACCATCTCCATCTCCATCCACAACAACAATGATAACAGGACAAACATCACCACCACCAACAATGACAACACAAACACCACCACCACTATCACCACCCTAACCCTAACCAACACAACAATAATGACATCCTCATTAACCCTTTTGTTACCAACCGGGCTGAAACTGGCTCTGGCTCTGAGTACAAATGTCTTGTTTTCATAAGTTTTGAATTAAAATCTTCCATCAAACCTTAGTCACAATTTATGTTCCTAATACTAGCTTAATGATAAAGTTATTTTACTAAATTCTTTGTTATATTTAAAGTAATTGAAAGAAACACAGAGCATCTCAAAATAAATACAATAATGAAAGGGTTAAACAGATATCGTTATGATGTTTTGTAAATGTTTTTGGGGTCACATGCCAAGTCAGTTCCATAATTTGCTGCCAACTTCTACATCCCAACCTCTAACACAGCATCATATGACATGAATCATCTTCAATTTAGCCTCCAAATTGTAGGAGAGGAGTGCATCGTGCACTCCCTGTAATAGCTAGAGAGTCTCTGAGTATAGTGGTGTGTGCATATGTGTGTGTGTGTGTGTGTGTGTGTGTGTGTGTGTGTATGTGTGCATCTGAGTGTGTGTGTGTGTCAGTGGATGCATGTATTTTAAATGTATTTCTATGAAAGAACAGATCTGTCTGTGTATTTCTGTGTGTGAATATGAGTGAGTACATATCATCATCATCATCATCGTCGTCGTTGTCGTTTAACGTCCGCTTTCCATGCTGGCATGGGTTGGACAGTTTGACTAAGGACTGGCAAACCATGTGGCTGCACCACGCTCCAATCTGATCTAGCAAGGTTTCTACAGCTGGATACCCTTTCTAACACCAACCACTCCGAGAGTGTAGTGGGTGGTTTTTACATGCCATCAGCATGGGTGCCAGTCAAGCAGAACTGGCATCAGCCACAACTATGATTTCACTTGACTCAATAGGTCTTCTCAAACACAGTATATTGCCAACGACTGGCCAGTTATGTGACACTGGTATCAGTCATAGCTATGATCTCACTTGGCTTGACAGACCTTCTTAAGTGCATCATATCTCCAAAGGTCTTGGTCACTTGTCATTGCCTCTGTAAGGCCAAACATTCGAAGATTGTGTGTATCATATAATATACAGGGTGTTTCAAAGAATTTGATATTATTTGAGATGTAAATATTACAGAAACTACATAATCAAAGCAAATGAAATTAAACAAGCTTAATGTTGAACAACACGGCACACATCAAGTTGGTTGTCCAGCTCCTCCCAAACATGCTGTGGCATGTCTTGGGTAACAGTCTCCAGTGCGCTAGTGATTCTCTGCTCGAGTTCCTCTAGGTTTGCAGGAAGAGTGGGGATATAGACCAAGCCTTTTACATAGCCCCAGAGAAAAAAATTGCAAGGTGTCAGGTCAGGTGAATGTGGTGGCCATTTCAACAGCACATTGTCTTCATCACCAGCACACCTGATCCATTTTCTTCACAGATTGTAATTGAGATAAGCCTGCACAGTGAGCTCCCAGTGAGGTGGAGCCCTGTCCTGTTGAAAAATGAAGTCTTCAGGTTCATTTGCAATGAGCTCGTCCATTAGCCAGTTCTGAAGCATTTGCAGATAGACATTGCCAGTCACATTTCCCTTAAAGAAAAATGGGCCATGAAGATGGTTCTTGGAAATGGTGCAGAACACATTCACTTTTGGTGAGTCCCTCTCATGCTCAACTGTGGCATAGGAATTTTCTTCACTCCAAATGCGAACATTATGCTTATTGACTTTGCTATTTGTATGAAATGTAGCCTCATCACTGAAAACAAGATGTTCCTTGAACTCAGCTTCTTCAAGTTTCTCTTGCATATCAACAAAGAATTGTTTGCGCTTTTGCTTGTCATCTGCTGTTATGGCCTGAACAAGCTGCAGCTTGTAGGGTTTCATTAGCAAGTGTTTCCTCAGGACACACCAAACTATTGTTGGAGGAATCTGGGTTTCCAGACTTGTTCCTCTTATGGACTTCTTGGGGCATTGCAACAAGAGATTTTGGCAAATCCACTCAACTGTCTCTTCCGATGTTTGTAGTCGTTCAGATCCTTTTGCCCTGCACAGACAGCCTTCCTCTTTGAATTTTTTGTGCCATGTCTAAATCTGCATTGTCGTTGGCGACTTTTAAAGAAATCTCTCACAAATGCACGTTGCACAGTCTTGTTCAACTGTGTTTGAGCATACTCTAACACACAAAACGCCTTTTCTCTTCCAGTGAATGCCATTTATATACCTGGACAGATAAACATATCAAATATTAAACATAAAGTTTTGACCTGTTTCTACATATACTGTTAAAAATTGAAGTCATTTGAACAAGAATTGGCAGAGTTATCAGATTGCGAAATGATATCAAATTTTTTGAAACACTCTGTATATACTCTTTTTACTCTTTTTACTCTTTTACTTGTTTCAGTCATTTGACTGTGGCCATCCTGGAGCACCGCCTTTAGTCGAGCAAATCAACCCCGGGACTTATTCTTTGTAAGCCCAGTACTTATTCTAATAGTCTCTTTTGCCGAACCGCTAAGTGATGGGGACATAAACACACCAGCATCGATTGTCAAGCAATGCTAGGGGGACAAACACAGACACACAAACACACACACACACACACACACACACACACACACACATACACACACACACTCACACATATATATATATATATATATACATACATATATATGATGGGCTTCTTTCAGTTTGCGTCTACCAAATCCACTCACAAGGCTTTGGTCGGCCTGAGGCTATAGTAGAAGACACTTGCCCAAGATGCCACGCAGTGGGACTGAACCCGGAACCATGTGATTGGTGGGCTGGAAGACTATATTTCTGATGTTTTACTAATCATTGGTCTTCTTTTTTCTTTTGTCTGTTTGACTTCTGTGACTAAATATTCTATATTTCCTCTCATCTTTAGATCCTTTAAAGGATGAATGCATTGGAGACAGCTTTACATGGTTTCTTCTGGAAGAATTCTTGGGTTATGAGGACATCCTAATGGCTGGCCAGAAGAAAACAAAGGTAAATCCCTTTTGAACTGTTTCAGCTTTTATTGCTATGCACTATTGTATAGCACACTAGTTCCAATTTGAGTCTTGCCATTCTTTTAAATTTCAAGCAAACCACCATCATAATCAGATTCATTCCACCCATTGTTTGAGTAAAGATAATTATCATCATCATCATTGTTGTCATTGCTGTGATCATCTTCAACTCTGTTGTTGTTATCATTATTGTCACCAGCATTGTTATTGCTATTTGTTATATGGACTGTTAGATATGTAATTCGTCTGACGTTCCGTGTGTCATGTGGTTCGTCTGAGTTCATTGTTTCATTGTTGTTGTCTTGTGGGACTGTCGTAGTAAAATGTCATTGATATATATATGGCGGACATGACTTTTGTTTATTCATAACGAACATTGGGTGAGTGCGTTCTTTGTATGTAATTGAACAATAAATGTAATAATTAAATTGTATAACTCGTTATGTTATCTCTACGAGTCACCCGAGGGAAACATAACAGAGTTTATTGGCGTCGCCGATAGGACCGATAGGATACATGCTTACTTTACCGTAAAATTATTCATCGTAATAACAATGGCTGAAAAACACAGTAGAACTTATCAAATTGTTTAGGGAACAAATGGACAAGCAAATGCAACAACATCAGAGAGATATGGACGCTCTGTTAAAACTGTTTGGTGCTCGACAAGTTGAAGGCGATTCTAGTGGCTATTTTTCAGCTGCTTCAACAACAGTGTCGATTCCACCATTTACTGCATTTGATTCAGCGACAGAACTATGGCCTGATTACTGGTCAAGATTCCGTACGTTTGTGGCTGCTAATGCTGTACCTGAAAAACGCATGGCACAAGTGTTCCTGACCAATCAGACTGCTACTGTTTACAAACAACTTGCTAATCTGGCTACCCAACAAAATCCGCCTAAAGATATCAACAACTTGATAATGGACGAAATCGTTGACTTCATGAAGGAACAGTTCGACCCTAAACTTTTCATTGTGAGAGAGCGTTTCAAGTTTTGGAGTGATATGCAGCGGAAGCCAGGCGAAACTCTCCAGGAGCTGGCAGCACGTATACGCCAGGATGCAGCTACCTGTGATTTTCCAGCGATCACCAACCCACAGGATGAAGCTCTGAGACATAGGCGCTTTTTAAGATAAAAGACTCAGAACTAGATTTTGCCCGTGCTGTCCAGGTTGCCATTGAGACTGAAGACGCAGCAAAGGTTGCAAAAGAAACTGTATACGGTTCCAAAACCAAGCAGGTGTACAAGGTCCAGCAGAACAGGAATAAGAGTCCTCAAAAGAAACATCAGCAGTCTTATTCCACAAACCAGGAGAAATGCTACCGATGTGGAAAGGCCCACAAAGCAACAGACTGTCCTTTCAGGGAAACCAAATGTCATTTTTGTGACAAAAAGGGTCATTTGCAAGCGGTGTGTAGGAAAAAACAACATCAGCAACGCAATGGTCATTCACAAACTCCCGTGAAAAGAATCACAAAAGCTGAGCTAGTCAAGGCGATCCTAGGTGAAGTTTCCCGAGACACTCACAGTTTAATTGTGCCAGTAACAATCCAGAACAGACTGTTCACAATGGAATTGGACACTGCTACTACAGGCAATTTTGTTTCCTTGTCAGTCTGGAAACAACTTGGAAGACCAAAGCTGCAAGATGTCAAGCATCGCTATGAATCTGCCAGCAAGCACAACCTGCCTGTTCTAGGAACTTTCATGGGCCAAACCAAGGATCCAACAACTGGTAAGCAGGATCTTATACCTTACATAGTCACCAAGATCTCTGATCTTAATTTGCTGGGTCGGAATGCTATCCAGACTCTGGGAATTTCCGTAGACACTGCTCTAGGTTTGAAAAGCATAGACAGCCAAGCTAAGAGGGAAGGTGCAGAAGGGATGTATCCAAAGACCTCAAGCGAGCCCTATGTTTCCCTGCAGCAAGATTGTAACAACATGTGTGATGAATTTCCAGATCTTTTCAAGCAAGAATTGGGATGTCTCAAGAACTTTGAACTGGAAGTGAAGTTCAAATCGGACGCAACACCAGTCTTTCACAAGGCACGTCCAGTCCCATTTGCTCTTCGTGATGACCTGGCCAAAGGTTACGAAGAAGGCATCGCCAAGGGAATCTGGAAGCCTGTTCAATTCAATGAATACGGAACGCCAGTGGTACCGATTCGTAAAGCACACGCTTCAAGCAACCTGAAGCCCAAACTACGGATTTGTGGTGACTACTCTGTGGGAATTAATGACCAACTTGCTGATCACCGTCATCCAATGCCACTCCCTGCTGAACTGATGCAGAAACTCGGAGGTGGATTCGGATATACAAAGATAGACCTTGCTGATGCCTATAATCAGATCAAGCTGGCTCCAGAAAGTCAACGCAGACTCGCACTCAGCACTCACCGTGGAGTACTCCTGCAACAACGACTCCCTTTCGGAATCAAGTCAGCACCTGGTTACTTTCAGGAGATCATGGAAAACCTGACCCATGATCTACCTGGAGTGGCCGTCTTCCAGGATGACATGCTCATCAGTGGGAAAGATGCAAACAGTCACTTAAACAACCTAAAGTGTCTGCTCACACGTCTAAGCGACAATGGACTCAGATGTCGCCGTGAAAAGTGCCAGTTTGCACTACCCAGTGTAGAATACCTTGGACACATTTTGTCGACTGAGGGGATCACTAAGGGATCCAAAGTCGAAGCAGTCTTAAAGATGCCATCTCCAACGAACGAATCAAGCTTGAAATCTTTCCTAGGTTCAGTTCAGTTTTATGGAAAGTTTATCCCAAACTTAGCCAGTATAGCAGAGCCACTCTATTGCCTTACGAAAAAGTCAACTATTTGGAAGTGGGGAGATGAGGAACAGTCAGTTTTTGATCACTTGAAAAATGTACTTTCATCAAGTCAAGTTCTGATACACTTCGATCCAAACAAAACTTTGGGACTGGCTTGTGACGCATCAAACGTTGGTATTGGAGCAGTCCTGTTTCACCGCTATCCTGATGGAAGCGAGCACCCAATATCCAATATGTCCAAGACTCTCACTTCTGCACAGCGTAACTACAGTCAAATTCAAAAGGAAGCCCTAGCTATCATATTTGGCTTGCAGAAGTTTTACCAGTATTTGTACGGTCGTAAATTCGTACTCGTGACTGACCACAAGCCACTGACATCACTATTCAGTCCGAGGAAAGGGACGCCACTTCTCGCTGCTAACAGACTAGCACGATGGGCCCTGTGGCTGAACCAGTTTGACTACACCATTGAATATCGGAAATCAGCAGATCATGGCAATGCTGATGCCCTCAGTCGCTTGCCATTCGGTGATGATAACGACTTTGACAGAAAGGAAAATGGTGAAGACATAGACATGGTGTGTGCCATCAAAGCTCTTAGTATTCAAGTCCAACCTGTGGATGCTAACGTCCTCCGTCAAGAGTCAGGGAAAGATCCAGTGATATCTACAGTGATGCGCTACGTCCGTGAAGGCTGGCCACCAAAGAACATGGAGATCAATGACGAAGTCAACAAGTTCCGTAAGTTATCAAACTCACTTAGTATCTGTCATGGATGCCTTATACATGGATCTAGAGTTGTGATTCCACATAGCTTGCAGCCAAAGATCCTCAATCTTCTGCATCTCGGACATTTTGGCATGGAACGCATGAAACAACTAGCAAGAACTGCTGTTTATTGGCCTGGTATCGATGCTGCTATAGAGATAGCCAGTCGACGATGTGATTCATGTAACGAACATCAAAGGCAGCCATCTAAGCCTCCAGTTCACCCATGGATGTTACCAGAAAAGCCGTGGAGCCGCTTACATCTGGACCATGCAATAAATTTTATGGGTAGAGATTGGCTGGTGATCACAGATGCTTATTCCAAGTACCCATGCATTCATCCTACTTCCTCTACGTCCTCCAAAGCCACTTTAAATCTGCTTGAGGAAGACTTTGCGCACTTCGGATTTCCTCACACACTGGTCACCGATGACACACCAACTTTTACGTCTGAGGAGTTCCAGAGCTGGTGCAAAGAACGCGGGATCACACACCTGACAGGTGCACCTTACCACCCAGCTACCAACGGAGCAGCGGAACGTTTGGTGCAGACCTTCAAACAAGCTCTGAGGAAGTCTTCTCTTCCGCCGACACGAGCACTTCAAGAATTCTTGATGCAGTACCGGAGAACACCGACATCCTGTGGATTCTCTCCAAGTGAACTTTTGAATCACCGGCAGATACGAACAAGGATTGATTCTCTGCTGCCATCGCCAGTACACATTGCTCAAGGCAAACAGTCTAAGGAAGCACATAAGTCTCAGGTGACTCCAAGCTCGGCTGATGTCGCTAAAGTTACCAGGCAGTACAAGGCCGGAGATCCTGTGTATGCACTCTACTATGGACCTCGCCGAGACAAAGATCCCCGATGGGTACCAGCAATCATTAAGAAGTCATTGGGTACTCGCTGCTTTAACGTGAAGGTCATACCTCATGGCCCGATGTGGAGACGACACTGGGAACAGCTGCGACCGCGGTACACAACTGAGGAAGACAATGAACCTGGTGATGCAGAAAACACTGTATTTGAATTTGCAACAGATCACAGGATGGAGATCTCGGAAACTGTGCCACTAACACAAAGACAAACCAGACCCAAGACCATGTTACCCGTTCCAGAGTATGGACCAGACAACCCAAGACGGTCCAAGAGAACCCGTAAAACCCAAGAGAGACTTTGCTGTTGATACTTCTTGTGTAGCATCAATTTCAGTGGGGAGGTGTTATATGGACTGTTAGATATGTAATTCGTCTGACGTTCCGTGTGTCATGTGGTTCGTCTGAGTTCATTGTTTCATTGTTGTTGTCTTGTGGGACTGTCGTAGTAAAATGTCATTGATATATATATGGCGGACATGACTTTTGTTTATTCATAACGAACATTGGGTGAGT